>NC_037091.1:42648611-42948611 GCF_002994745.2 Rosa chinensis
ATTCTAATATTCTTCTCTTAACACTATCCTCTATATTGATTAAGTCACTCTTTCTAGTTGGTGCATCTATTTATGATCGATATACTCTGTAGGCTTGTAACACACAAACAAGAAGACAAAATAGCAAGGATCGAAATGATAGCAATTCTCTCTAACATATTAAGCTCCTCTTCAAATTCAAAGTTCTTTAACTATACGACTTACTTTTAAGTTCATGCAACATCTGAAGTGCAAACACAAGAGATAGCAATAGCTATGAGGCATCAAAACTAGGTAGATTACTTGTTATGTTTGAGTAACAAAGAGAATATTAGAAATAATTGGCAATTGTGTTTACAAAACATAATGGTCTATGCAGTAATATCAAATTCAATAATAAAACCAGATTATTCAAGCAGTGACATGAAAGAGAGCGCATACTTACTTTTGTTCTGTCCATGCCACTTGTGTATAAGTATACCAATTTCACTGAAATCCCAAAGTAGCTATCCATATTACACCAGCAGCAACCACCTCCACAAATGCCATGACGAATGATCTTTGAGGCGAAAACCCCACAGTGGCAATGCACAACAAAAGCCCTACAAAGTTGCACGGAACAATAAAGGAAGCAGACTTGATTCCATCCAAAGCTTTCTTCGCATCTTTTCGGCTTTCATTGCACCAAATGATTCTGCAATAATGCTAGTCAGCTGCGGCCTCTTCTTAGTTTCCGCAATAATGCTGGTCAGCTGCAGCCTCTTCACTGTTCGGCTACTTCTCCAGCAAACAAGGACCATGGTTTTGATAATCTCTCATAACTTGAGATTCAAACATCTCCCTATATCTTGTCATTTTGTCACCTTGCAAATTTGGAACTATTTGGAGGAAAATGGTGTAAGAGCATCTCTTGCACATCTTGGGACCAAAGGGACATAGCTGATCAAAAGAGGCCAAAGACCTAATCTTCATCATTCTTGACTCCATTCATCATCTTCATCTCACCAAGACAACCCCTTTTCTCCTACAACACCACACCACCATTTCCACCTCCATAACTACCATTTCCACCACCACACTCATCTTCCCACCAATTCCACAACCCTCCATCACCACAACTCATTATTATCTATTCTTACTTTTACCATTCTATATCATTAAGAGCTCGGAGCAAAGAGAATGAGACATCCACCATCTCATGAGCTTGGAGACTCATCTCTACCACCACTTTTGGCATCACCAATGGCCACTCTTCATTCTCTAACGCTTTACTCTTGATGTATCTGAGAGTGTTGAAGTTTTTCTATCTAGTTATGAGTGAGTAGTGAATTTTTTGGGGCTAGGGTTGAAAGCCTCGCCAATCTTGTATGATATTGACGTGAATCCTATGTTTGATGCAATTTTCCATTACCACCTTCACATGCTAAATCAAAAACTGCTCATATTTGAATTTGACTAGATTAAGTGTAATGCATTTGTTATCTCATGATTACTGTTTTGAGATTAGTCACCTCTAGACATTAAGAGCATGAAAGCATACCATGTGTGCATGTGAGAGTAGTGAGTTAAAATCATCTAGTCCTAGGATTGGTTTGCTTGCTTGGTTATCTAAACTCTAATCTTTATGCGTCTAGGAACAATGAATTGAAACTTACCCGGTAATATGATTTGTTCTTAGGTAGTTAATTATAGACTTACCTAGTTAGAATTGATAAAATCAAATAAGTTTAGGCCTTAGTACTCTTACCTAGATGCTATGAGGCTAGGGTAATTGGGTATTTGGAAGTGCATCACTTTAGTTTAAGTATCAATGCATGCAAGGGAGGCTATGCTGGACAACCTAAGCTCTAACTCCTATCCATTTGATAACAATTTGTTTAGCTTAGCTTAGTTTACTTTACTTGCTCTTGTTGTTTCAATTTGAATCGAAACTATTCCGAACATCAAATCAAATCTCTACACACCATTGTAGAGGCGCTTTTGATCAGGGTTGTACGGCAGTGAAATTACCATAGCGGAGCCCAAAATCTTGTCCCCTTTATCTGAGTTAGCGAAGACCAGGCCCAGTAAACTTCAAAGGACCAGAAAATCCCAAGAAGCTTGCTGTTGTGTTACTCCCGGCAGCTCTTCTCCATGTTCACGGTAGTGAATTTCTGTGTGCAACTCTAGTAAAGACTTGGCAAGAAGTGCGTGGCATGGGAGCTAGAAAAGCATGAGTTTTGGAAGAAGAGATTCCGGCAATGGTATGATTTCTGGGTTTTTGGGTTAAGGTTGATTGGGAGGAATTGATGGCTAAGGATTCAGAGATAGGGCTTGATCTCTTGCTTGATGTTTCTGGGTTGTTGTGGCTTTTTGTCCTTATAGTGGGAGAGTTTCTTGGGCTGTTTAATCGTTAGCTTGTGCTCCTAACCATCGATTTATAGAGTGGTGGTGGCTTAGGTCTGTTGCTGTTCCAGAAATCTTGTTGCTGTAATTCCAGGAATTCTGCTGCTATAATCCCAGGAATCCTACTGTTGCTGTGACTCCAGGAATTTTGCTGCTGTAATCCGAGGAATCGGTTCCAAGAGTTGCTGCTGGAAAAAGGGAAGTCAAAGGTAGAGAATTGGTATTTGTGTAAAAGGATGTGGTATGGTATTTGAGATATATGGTTTTTTAAGTAAAATGGTTTGGTATTGGGTAAAAGAAGTGTTGTCGTAATTAAGGGTTTTTTGGGTTCTTTCTTCTTCACTTACCTATAATCAAAATTGGGTTGTTGGGCTTGAATTTCGGTCTCCAAGTCTGAAATTACCAACAAGCCTAAAACTAATAATGGGCCTCATGCATTTCCGTTACCTTCCACACCACACCCATTCTTGCAAGTCCCAAATGCGTGAATGTGGCTGGGGTCCACATGCGTGGCATGATGATTATCGGTATAATTTGCTTATTGGGCTCAAGAAATGAATTGGTCCTGATAGCTGGATTTTTGGGCATCAACATTAGCCCCGTTGATTATATAGGCTATGCAATGACTATGAAATAGGCCACATAATCAATAAGAAAGTAATATAAGGTAAGCATGAAAACCAAGTGTATAGAAGCATGGAATTTGAGAGAGTTAGCAGCATGAGAATTTGAAGTATTTGCGTGATTTTCATTAAAGAAGAGTGCATGTGTTTACGAGGACAATGAATAAAATAAGTAAGCATAAGATAATGAGAATGAGTTAAGTAAAAGTAAAGTTGATAATGAATTAGAGTAAAATGAGAGTGAACTTGAACTCGAAAAACAGAATGACCAATACGGTTAGAAGCCGCGTATATGTTTTGTAAAGCATGAGCATAATTGACTTAATGAATTGAAGATTTTGAAATTAAGCGAATAAGTATATGCATGAAACAAACATGGATTGTGAAGAAGAACATGTGTGTATGCTAAGAGTGAATTTGAAAGTAAATCATGTCCATGTTTCAACACAAAGTAGAAATAATATTGTAAAGGCTTGTAGACACGAGGGAATGAGAAAATTTTAGACATAATGAAAAAAATGCGTGAATGGTCAAGCATAGTTTGTGGATTTAAGTAAGCAATGAGCAAGCGAGGATAATCATGAGATTTAGAAAATAAGTTGTTCTTTCGAAAATGAAGAACATGAGTATGAGTAGATGAATGAGTAATTTGGCAAGTGGAAATAATAAGCTAAAAATGCGAAGAGTAGAAGTGATTTTTGACTTCAAGGTTGATGATGAAGAGCATAACAATAAGAGTATTTGCAAAATAATTGGCAAATGAAAAGAAAGTTAACACGAAATAGGTAAGTATGTGTGTTAAATATGATACGTGGTTAGAGTAAAGTAGGATGTGCAGAATGAAAATAGAGAGCATAAAAGTATTTATTTGCATTTAGCTCATAGATATGCTTGATGGTTTGCTTCGCATGGTGTGTGAAAAGTTCTATTTTCTTTGCTTGGCTTCTACATGCTTGATTATGTGTAGAATGAGAGTTTGTTTTATGCTTGACTTAAATTTGCTTGAGCTTGTGGCAACTATGCCTAGGCATGTGCATTGATAGTTTTAGCTTAATGTTGCCTTAATCATTTAGCGGACCAAGGGAGAGTGCGTGGACTTTGAAATGTACATGCTTAGGAGAATAGGCTTGGCATGACTCATACGATCTATGATAGATGCACGATCTTGACAAAGAGATGCTCGGCATGGTTGATTAGCAAGTGCTTGGCGTGAGCTTGAATAAGACTAGGCATGTCTCTTTTGGTCGTGAATTCGCTTGGCATTGTGTTTAGCTTAATGTTGCCTTAATCATTTAGCGGACCAAGGGAGAGTGCGTGGACTTTGAAATGTACATGCTTAGGAGAGTAGGCTTGGCATGACTCATACGATCTATGATAGATGCACGACCTTGACAAAGAGATGCTCGGCATGGTTGATTAGCAAGTGCCTGGCGTGAGCTTGAATAATACTAGGCATGTCTTTTTTGGTCGTGAATTCGCTTGGCATTGTGTTTAGCTTTATGTTGCCTTAATCATTTAGCGGACCAAGGGAGAGTGCGTGGACTTTGAAATGTACATGCTTAGGAGAGTAGGCTTGGCATGACTCATACGATCTATGATAGATCCATGACCTTGACAAAGAGATGCTCGGCATGGTTGATTAGCAAGTGCCTGGCGTGAGCTTGAATAAGACTAGGCATGTCTCTTTTGGTCGTGAGTTCACTTGGCATTGTGTTTAGCTTGGCGCGGCTCAGAGTATGCATTAGCTTATTGTACTTTAGCATATGAATTAGTAATATGCATGAAAGTGTGATAAGTGTTCTCTTAAATATATTGAATGATTAAGCGAGAGATTGCATGGGCATGAGCTTCAGAAGGTAAGCTGAGTACTCATGGCAAGTGTGGGCTTGAATTTTGAGTAATTGCTTGTTGCATCATGGAATTTTGAACAAATTGCTCATGTTTATGACTTCCATTAGATTTTGCTTTAGAATCGTATATGAATTATGAACACATTTATGACTTCCATTGGATTCATAAAGCCCGATTCAATTATGTGCATGACTGAGGCGTGCAAATTTCAATTGAAATGCAAGTAGCTTCGATGTAGGTGTGGATCTTCACTGATTGCGATGATCACCGCTGCAACTGATTGCCTTAATCTCATAGCCCCCAAGTATCAAAGCATATCATTTAAGATACTGGTTGCTTTTGGAGAGTGATGGACTGCCTCTTGCTTGGAATTCGCTTGATTGAGTATTGATTGCTTGCTCAAATGGTTTTGGCTGGAGAAACAGGCCCCAGAAATCCTTTGCGTGCATTTCTACAATATTTGCAATAATAGAGCTGTCCATGCGTAGGACTTCATGTTGGCTAGCGAGTACTGATAGTACGTTTGCTTGAGCTTTCTCACATAAGAAGTTGCCCGATTGGGTGAGTATACCTCTCAAAAATAAGCAAGTGAGTAGTAGCTCATTCAAAATATTTAATTGACTAAGTTAAAACATGATGTGTTCATGTAGCTTTGTTGAGATGTTTGAATAAATATTATGTGCACCAATTGAATGGAAGCACAAGTGGTGTTATCGGCACACTAATGTGCACTGGAGACCACAACTTGGTGGCATGCCGAGTTCATATGAGCAATCAACTATAAGAGAGTAATGAAGCAACTCATAAATAGCAATGTGTAGAGGCATTGGAGCCTTATATCAATCTATTGAATACAGGGGACACACTACCCCAACATAAAGGTTTGTCCATTCTTCATGGAAGATTAAATTATATGTTTGATTTGCGACGCAACATGCATGGCAATATGGCACCAAAGGTTGATATAGTTGAAATAATTGGCATAAAACATGGTATCACATAAGGCTGAGGCATGAACTTTGATGCATGTGCATGAGGACTACGTGTCAATTATAAACCATGGCCAACCATATTAAATGAATCTAGCATGCTTGCGTGTTGAAAGTGTGTTAAAGTGTACCAAAACAAGATTGATCATTCATCGCAGCAAGTACAGTTAGCAGAGAGCAGTTTTCGAGTTTCCCACTATCCTATACCATGAATAAATAAATCTGTGGAGCTTTTGACCTTCATATATATGTATATGATTTGTGAATTAGAATTATTGACCACCTTGCTTATATGATATATGTGTGAGGTGGAGTGAAGACATATCTCATATTGAAGCAAACAGAAGCAAACAAATTAGATGAGCCCAAGCATGATAGTCTCGGCAGGTATACATATTTTAGTGGTGCCCATGCCATGTTCAATGAGATAAAAGCAAAAAGAATACTTAACTCTTTTGAAGCAGTTCACTTTGTCGGAACCTCCGCTGTCTGGAGGTTGTCTTGGGAAGAAAGTGCAAGTTGTATCTCTGGTGTCTGGTGATATTTGTTAGAGTACCTCGACTTAATTCTTCGCTGAAGCAAAACCATCACATCCCATGACTGACGATAACCCAACAAAGCTATAAACTTTGAGTTCACCATAGATTGCCCAATTTCCCATGCTGGTTGTTCTCGTCTTGGCAAGCAGATGTTGGAATGGGTTTAGTTCAGGGAGATTGGGTCACTACTGGCGGTTGAGTCACCGGAGAAGATGACGACTTGCTGCCGGGAAGTCAAATTGCTGCTGGTGCATATAACTGCGGCATGGATGAGTGTCCAAAGTGCCATGACGAGCGACTGCTGCCGGTATGTCGAACTACCGCCGGTAATGCAAAGGCAGCCAGCATACTAAAATTAACATTACTGAGAGACAGTGTTCGCCTAGACTTTGCATCACGAAGGACCAGATGACACTGTCCCAAGTATGGACGAGCGAGGGAGAAGAGAATTAGGTGTTCAGATTTAGGTGTCGTCGGCGTCGAAACGTGAGGCGCCTACAGGCTTTGGTGGTCGATGTGGAAGCTGGCCTTGACTCATCGGAGACCGGTGAGCATGGTGGAGGAGAGAGAAAACTCTGGGTGTCCAAAGAGGATTTCTAGGTAATGTGTGTCGGCGCGTGATCTCACCCTCGACATCATCGGAAGCGGAGGCTGAGATGGACTCGCCGGAGGCCTGTGAGCACGGTGGTAGTGGAGGTGAGTTGCGGTGGTGACTGGAAGTAGGTGATGGAGGAGAGAGAGAAAAAGCCCAGATCCACTTTCTCTCTCCTCAAACTCTTTGTAAATTACAACATTGATTACCAAGATCAGAGATTAGCTTGGCATGCGTCCAGCAAGGAAGAAGTTAGCTGCCGGAATAAGAAGTTAGCTGCTGGAATAATGGCCTAGTCCCAGCAGAGTCGCCAAAATGTAGAGGCGCTTTTGATCAGGGTTGTACGGTAGTGAAATTACCATAGTCGAGCCCAAAATCTTGTCCCCTTTATCTGAGTTAGCGAAGACTAGGCCCAGTAAACTTCAAAGGACCAGAAAATCCCAAGAAGCTTGCTGTTGTGTTACTCCCGGCAGCTCTTCTCCATGTTCACGGCAGTAAATTTTTGTGTGCAACTCTAGTAAAGACTTGGCAAGATGTGCGTGGTATGGGAGCTAGAAAAGCATGAGTTTTAGAAGAAGAGATTCCGACAATGGTATGATTTCTGGGTTTTTGGGTTAAGATTGATTGGGAGAAATTGATGGCTAGGGATTCAGAGATAGGGCTTGATCTCTTGCTTGATGTTTCTGGGTTGTTGTGGCTTCATGTCCTTCAAGTGGGAGAGTTGCTTGGGCTATTTAGTCGTTAGCTTGTGCTCCTAACAATCGATTTATAGAGTGGTGGTGGCTTAGGTCTGCTGCTGTTCCAAAAATCTTGCTGCTGTAATCCCAGGAATTCTGCTGCTATAATCCCAGGAATCCTGCTGCTGCTGTGACTCCAGGAATTCTGCTGTTGTAATCCCAGGAATCGTGGTTCCAAGATTGCTGTTGGAAAAAGGGAAGTCAAAGGTAGAGAATTGGTATTTGTGTAAAAAGATGTGGTATGGTATTTGAGATGTATGGTTTTTTAAGTAAAATGGTTTGGTGTTGGGTAAAAGAAATGTTGTCGTAATTAAGGGTTTTTTGGGTTCTTTCTTCTTCACTTACCCATAATCAAAATTGGGCTGTTGGGCTTGAATTTCGGTCCCCAAGTCTGAAATTACCAACAAGCCTAAAACTAATAATGGGCCTCATGCATTTCCGTTACCTTCCACACGACACCCGTTCTTGCAAGCCCCAAATGCGTGAATGTGGCTGGGGTCCACATGCGTGGCATGATGATTATCGTTATAATTTGCTTATTGGGCTCGAGAAATGAACTGGGCCTGATAGCTGGATTTTTGGGCATCAACAACCATCTTGCACATACTCACCATGAACTTTGATTCAATTGTGAGCCTTTGTTTGTGAATGTATATGATTGCATATTCTTCTAGTTTTCCTTTAGGTTTTCCGTAGCTAGGAAAGGATTTACCAATCCTCGTGGGTTCAACATCCTTACTTAATCTCCTATTCTATAACTTGTACCTATTGCACTTGAGGGTGGCTTAAATGTTAACATGGGGTGGGGGGACCTCTTTATAACACTATTCATATAGCACCCATTCTCATCTCTAACAATGATGTGCTATTTTCGTTATTGTTGATTGGAAATATAATATGAGTATAATGTTTATAAATATTGTTTTAAAAATATGTTAGTTTAATTAAATAAAGTAATAATTTAAACTTTTATTTTTATATAAGTGATTTCTTCAATCAATTTTCTGAATTTTATTTTTATTTTTGACAAATTTGGGCCCTTTAATGCATTTTATACCTGTTGGAGAATTTAGTAGGAAAAAAAAAAATATTTTGATCTCCATGGTCATTTTCAAAATGGACGAATCTAGGCTGTTATATTGAGACAGGCTTTCTACCAAGGCCCACAGCAGGTGCAAAGTAGTGTGCTTTTCTTCCCCCTGCGCACGTTGCTTGCCTCCAAGACTGTTTCCTGAGCGTGAGCTCTCATCTTCCCCTTTAGCGCATCAACTCTTATAACAAGATCTGAGGTGAGTAAGCCAATTTAGCGTGGGGCCCGTGCTCTCATTTTTAGCCCATTACTGGAAATGGAACAAATTTGACACCTTCTATAGCACTGTTGAGTCACAAATTACTTATGCAATTGTGCCCCTTGATTATGAAAATTGATTTGCCTTCTATGCTATTTTTCCCTTTTTAATTCATTTCCTTTATTTGTAGGAAACCTTGCATTGAGAATAAAATGACTATTTGAGGCTTGAAATGAGAAGATTTGAAGCTAGGGGAAGAAGACACGGAGATTGGAAGAAAATTGCAAATCGATTTTTCTGGCAATTTTTCCAGCGACTTTTCCGACGAGCCGCCACTCATGGAGGGTCTTTTCTCCAGCCAAGGAGGACCATGGTGGTGAGAATCTCCTATCACTTGAAATTCAAATATCTCCCTACATCTTATCATTTTGTCACTTTGCCAATTTGGGACCATTTGGTGTAAGAGCATCTCTTGCACACTTCGGGACCAAAGAGGACACACATAGCTAATAAAAGAGAGGCCAAAGACCAATTCTTCAGCATTCTTGACTCCATTCAATCATGTTCATCCTATCCAAGATCCATTTTTCTCTCTAGAGAAAACACCACCATCTCCACCTCTAAAACCTCCATTTTCCACCACTACAAACTCCATTTCCTCCACCACTCAACACCACAACTCACTTTAGAGATTCCAAATAACACTATTCTTACGAATATCAAGAGCTTGGAGCGAGGAGAAGGAGGTGACTACCACCACAACATGTTCTTAGAGACCCATCTCTACCACCTCTTCCTGCATCATCAATAGTCACCCTTTACTCCCTATCTCTTTATGTATTTGATGTTTAATAGAATGTTGAAGCTTGTGTATCTAGCAATGTGTGAGTAGTGAACTAGTTGGGGCTAGGGTTGAAAGCATTAGCCAAACTTGCTTGGATTGATACTTTTGTTTATAAATTGATGCAAATTCATGTTGTCATTCTCACATGCTAAGTCAATAGTTGAATGCATTACTTAGACCTAATCAATTTGAGTTATGTGTTTGCCATGACATGAAGTTTTTCATAGAGATTGATTACCTTTAGGCAAAAAGGGAGCATGAAAGCACACCATGTGTGCATCTGAGGGTAGTGAGCTAAAATCACTTAGAGATAGGATTGGTTTGCTTGCTTGGTTACCTAAACTCTAAGCTTTATGCATTTAGGGGCAAATGATTGAGAACTATCCGGTAATTGAATTTGTCTCTAGGTAGTTAGCTCTACACTTATCCGGTTAGAGTTAATAAAATGAAGGATTAATTTCAGTTTACCCCCCTGAGGTTTGGGGGTGTCATCATTTCACCCCTTGTACTTTCAATTTTGAATTTTTACCCTCTAAACTTTCCAATTTCAATCAACCGTGTCCAATTTCTACTATTCCGTCCAAATTGGACGTTAAGTTTGACTTTTGAGGGCTAAAATGGTCATTTAACATAAAAAATTTAAAATTAAAAAATAATTTATTTATTTTTTTCTTTTTATTTTTATTTTTTTATTTTTTTCTGTTTCTTCATTTTTTTAATTTTTAATTTTTTTATTTTTTTGTCTTCAACCTATACACCACAAGTTATAATAGGTTTATAAAAACAAAAAAAATACTCTACGTGATTGAAAGCCGCTCACTGGTTTACGATATTTGTGACATATCTCCGATAAAGTGAAGAATTTAGGATATATCCCCAATAAAGTGAAGAAATATCTGTAAAAAATAATTTTACATAGATATTTCTTCACTTTATTGGGGATATATAGATATTTATAGATAAAGTGTAAAATCATTTTTTACAGATATTTCTTCACTTTATTGGGGATAAATAAATAAAACGAAGAAACAGAAAAAAAAAAAAACTAAAAAAAAGAAAAAAATAAATTTTTTTATTTTTTTAAAATTTTTTATGTTGAAATGACCATTTTAGCCCTCAAAAGTTAAACTTAACGTCCAATTTGGACAGAATAGTAGAAATTGGACACAGCTGATTGAAATTGGAAAGTTTAGGGGGTAAAAATTCAAAATTGAAAGTACAGGGAGTGAAATGATGACACCCCCAAACCTCAGAGGGGTAAACTGAAATTAATCCTAAAATGAAAGGGGTTTAAGTCTTAGTAGTCCTATCCGGATGCTAAGAGGGTAGTTTGACAATTAGCTTTGCATCATTCATATTCAATAGCTTTAATGCTTGCAAGGGAGGCAAAAGGTGAAACCCGATGCCCTAACTCCCATCCATTTGATAACAACTTGTTTAGTTTAGCTTAGTTTATATTACTTCCTTTCATTGTTTCAATTTGAATAGAAACTAATCTCAAAATCAAAATCAAATCTCTACACACCATCTTGCACATACTCACCATGAACTTTGGTTCATTTGCATGTGAGCCTTTGTTTGTGATTGTACATTTGCATATTCTTCTAGTTTTTCCTTAGGTTTTCCCTAGCTAGGAAAGGATTTACCAATCCTCGTGGGTTCGACATCCTTACTTAATCCCCTATTCTATAACTTGTACCTCTTGCACTTGAGGGTGGCTTCAATGTTAACAAGCACTAGGTCTCATTTTTCGGAGACCAACCCCGTCTCAAAGTGATTGTTAGAGAGCTCAATTCTCATTTTGTTCGCAAAAATGGGATAGCACCTTCATTTGTTCCCACTGTTGGAGTTGCCCTAAAGAATGTGAATATAGAACTGAATATAAATCAAACAAGTTTAATTAAGTAGCTGCTTTGTGGGGAGAGAAAATGACAGGACCTGCCCCAGATGTGGCCCCGCGGGGCCCACCTTAGTAATATTAATAATTTTAGTGCCTCAAGCTATTTTAAACAAAAAGTACTGATGTTAGCTAGCTAGAATCGAACCCTAGACCACAATAGAGCAAAAACATGCTAGACCCACTGCCCTATGCTAGTTGTTTGTGATTCTCGTAGCTTGTTATTTATATAAAAGTTGACTGGGTCACGGGACCTAGTGTGCCCCAATGTGGCTCCGCCATTGAGGCTAACCCCTGAATTGGGTCACAACATCTGTGCCAAAATCTTCCTCTCAGCATCCCAAACAACTTCTTCAACTACTACAAGGTTAGATTTCAAAGGAGGAGGCCGGAATTTACCTCCAAAGCAATGAGTCCGATTTCTTCCCAAAATTTTTCTGAAGCTCGATTCTCCCTCCACGCTTCGAATCATCCCAAGCCGTTTGGAGGGTTTGCTCTACGGTGAATGGGCTTCAAAATATGACTAGTATCGTCACCAGAGGTGGCCGGAGTTGAAAGTTCCAGCTGGGTCGAGCTCACTGACCCGAATTGTCTTAATCTCTTCGATTTGCCGCCGTCGTCTTCTGATGGTGGACGATGAGGCCGGAAAGTGGACTGGCTTGAAGCAACACTCTAGATGGGATAGGTCTAGGGGTTTGGGGTGCCAAACGGCAAAGAACCTGTCTGGTCACCAGGTTTGGTTAGGCCGGAAATCCAGGTCGGCGAGAGAGAAAACAGAGTTAGGGTTTCGGGGTAAGTTTCCAAAAATAGAACTTACCAAAGGTGAACCGCTATTTATAGCAAGTTTTTTGAAACAGTAACTTTAGTTTTCTGACCTAACTTTCACATACGAACTCCGATTTTGGCGTGCCGCGTGTCCACTAACTTGGTTCGACGTCTTCTATAACTTCGGTGGAGAAAATTTTCTCAAATAAGGAATGAAATAAAAAGTCAACTTTTTGGTCCACTAAAAGTCCCAAAACGAAGTAAAAGGTGAGAGTAATTGTCTTTTACCGTCCAAATGACAAGTAAACTGGTAAATTGAGATATGGGACGTAACAGAAAACCAGCCATCTAAATAATCAACAAAGAAATGCCAATCGGAAAAAAGTTCTCACCCATGCATCACTCCTTCGAATGTCATCTAGCATTGATAACCTTCTCTAAGTCTAGTTTGTAACAACCTGAAACCGGATTAATCGAAAGAGTCAATTTATATATATATATATATATATCATTCTAACTCAAATCCTTCCATTGAGTTTCTTCTTATTGTTATCTTTATTTGTTAAACATCAATTGAAACTGAAACAAAAGCACAATCTACAAGATCAATACCTGGTTCGATAATTCTATCTTATCACTATCTTCGATTGATCGCTATTGGGGGTTGCAAGGACAAGAAAGGAGCAGAAACGGTGAATCATTTCACAACCCTAGCTGGATCCATCATCAAGCCACCAAATAAATGGTCTGGTGACATCGAGACATCATGTGCCAGCGAGCCGAGAAGGAGAGTGGACTTGGGAAAGATCCAGAGTACTACCTCCTCCTTTTTCCATTTTAGTAGTGTCGTGACTATATTAAGAGAAAAGACAGTCGGTGTGATCTCCATAAAGATCTAGTATTCTCTCCTCTTCCTAACCTCTTCTCTCAAGTATTCAACAAATAAAATGAATGGCCCAAATTAAGCGTTGTTAATATTTATGGCTCAGATCACATCATTTTTTATTTTTTTTTATTTCTTTCTTTACCTTCAATCTTCAAACTTCCTCTATTTATTACGGTAATTTATTATTACTCCTATTATTGGCATTATTGTTATTATTTTTAAATACCTTGGGTATTACAAATCCACCCCCTTAAAAAAATTTCGTCCTCTAAAGATCCTTTAGTTTGATTTGCTCATGCTAGATGTTTGATTTCTTCTTAAAACATTATCATTTGAATTCTTGTAATTCGTTCATGCTAGATGCTTGCTGTAAATGATTTCATCTCATCTTACAACATAATATTATCTACTTTGAACTCTCTTTAAGTGTGATTTCCTCATACGTGAACTAAAGTTCCTCTTATACTTAGCTTTATATTTATTTATTTATGCATTATTATTAGAGTTTTTCTATTGGAACCTCCAAATTTACTCACTTGACCTCTATGCTTTTTACACCTCTTATCAAATTTTCAAATACTAAATTTACTCACTAAACCTCACTAAACTTCCTCAAATAACCTCACTATATATATATTATACAATTTTTTTTGAATGAGGGCCGTCCGCCTCTCTCTCTCTCTGCTAAACCCTAGCCCCCACGGCTTGGGACTCTATCATTGGAGCACGGTGTGAACACCATGCAGATCTACTGTCTCTGCCTCTCACTGTCTCTTTACAGCAATCCAACACCGACTTTGGGCGACGCATGTCCAATCGATTGTTCTCATCGCTGAGAATTATCGAGATGAGTTTGGGGGGTTTGCCTTTGCTGGGCTATCACGTGTGATAGCAGAAAATCCAGTCATATTCCAGCCAGGTAGGAAGCGACTGAAGGCTGGTTTGGTGGGCCTTGCCAGAGAGATGGATTTCTGGATTCACCTATGTCGGGCTCGACTCAAACCGGATCTGAGACTTGGTGGAGGAGAATACACAGCGAGATCAGGGGATGATCACCTCCTCCATGACCTATTTCTACCGGTGACGGAAAACCAACGTGCAGATCAGGGGCTTACCTATTCGGGTCTGCGATTAGAACTGGCTGCTGCTATCGATCTGATACGGAAGACAGTGGTCTCAAGGTATAGATCTGCGGGCTCACCAAAGGGGTCTGATAGTCGTGAGCGGTGCATAACGGAGATGGTGGCAGAGAACGGGACAAACGCCGGTGATAGAAAAGGCAGTGGTGCCCAGTTATGGTTGGGTGCCAAAATCTGTTCAGGGGCCCATACAAGATTGGAAGCCCAAAGGGGGCTGGAGGCCCAATTGGCTAAGGGCCAGGTTTTGGACTACAAGGTTGGGCCTGATTTCTTCAGAGTATCTTATTTGGGATCCTGGAGGGTGGATTCAAACAGCCTCGCTTATGTTTGACATAAGTGACATTGGCTTTCTTTTATGTTTCTATGCCCATACACTATGTATTAGATTATGTCATAGTTATAGGCTCATTTTAGATATATGAGCGATAAGTTCGAATATAGTTGGTCTATCCTATGTACCACTGTGGTCCCTCCACGAATTCTTGTCCGACCATTATTATGTGTCAGCGGATGGGTATATAATGGCCTTCTTGGCATGCGATTATCAATGGATTTCCATTATCTCAAAAAAATAATAATACTAATAACCTCACTATATAATTTGCAAACAAATTATTATCTTTAAAATAAAAAATTTAGTCATTTCAATGATTTAATCACTCTATAAATCTTAACTAAATATACATGTCTTAATTTACCCTCACGCACTGAAATGTCTGATTTACCCTCACTAAATTTTTTTTTTAATTTATTTATTTTCTTCTCTCTCTCTCTCTCTCTCTCCTGTTTTTTTTTTCTTTTTCTTTTTACCTCTTCTTCTTCCATCTCTTTGCTCCTCTATTTATCCAGGTCGCATAGAGGGAGGTGGAGAGAGCCGACTAAGGGTTTGGGAGTGTCGGAGGGTTTGGAGTGGAAGATTTCGAGGGTGAGGAAGGAGTCGTGGAGGGAGAAGGAGAGGGGGAAAGTGAAGCCTCATTCCAGACGGGTTGGGTGGAGCCAGAATAGTCGGATTTGGTGGCGAGGAGGAGGTCGGGGTCGACCCAGAAGACGGCGTAGGTCGGGTTTGAGGTCGTCGTTCTTCCAGTCGACGTTCTTCAGGTGCTTGGCGGAGACGATCGTGAGGTCGAGATCGGGAGGCTTCGACGGTGGAGGGCAAGAGGAGGCGGCTATGCGCTCTCTTAAAACTTAAAAACCAAATCGACGAAGAATTGAAGATAGGGTTCTTGGGTTCAAAATCAAAACGAAGATACTCTCTCTCTCTCTCTCTCAGGCACGGCTGCACGGGCCCTCTATTCTCAGCCTCTCTCCTAGCCAGTGACATTGTTGATTTGCTGCCTCGCTGGTAAGTCGAATTTTTGGGTTTTAGACTTTTAGTTGATTTGCTGCCTCTCTCATGAATCATGATTCTCATAATCTCACAATTTCTGGGTTTACACTTTTCAGTCGAAGGCTCGAACTCTTCACTCTTGGTTTGCTCTCTTTGATTTCTTCCTCAAGCTGTGATTCTGTGAAGTTTGGTGACTCAAGCTTGGAGAAATTTTGGGTTCGATTTCTGGGTTCAAGCTCTGTGATTCTTTAAGCTCGATTTCTGTGTTCGAATTTCTTGAATATCTTGTTAAGTTGCTGGATTCGATTAAGTTTCTCATTCTTAAGTTTTTGATTTTGGGCTATGGTGTTTCTGTGTTCGAATTTCTTGAATATCTTGTTAAGTTGCTGGATTCGATTAAGTTTCTCATTCTTAAGTTTTTGATTTTGGGCTATGGTGTTTCTGGGTTCGATTAAGTTGCTAGGTTCAAGCTGTTTTGGATGACTTTGCTTACTGTATCTGTTTTGGATGACTTTGCTTACTATATCTGTTTTGAAATATCAATATTTGGCCTCTGTATCTATTTTGGATGTGAATTGAATCAATTGATTTGCATATGTTTTGACCTCTATGAATGAGAATTGAATCGATTGATTGAATGATGTTAATGCTCAAAGTCCGGTGGTAGCCGAGTCTTCGTTTAACGCGGGTCCGATGGGCGGACCGCTACTCCGAGGATTTGATGACTTCCGCTTGCTGTAACACCAGAGACAGGGCGTCAGAGGGAGACCACATTGGGCGGTCTTCACTTCTCCGATGCCTAAGTCAGTCACTGTATATGGGTAGCATAGCAATAAATGAGTAGTAAATGCGTAATTAATGAGGAGAGAGGAGAGAACCTTTTATAGGTGAGGAGAAGGTTGATCTTCTCCATGTTTTCGATGTGGGACTGATGTGCTTCGATACCCAGCGTTTGGAGCTTCTGAGGCTAACTTGGTGCGGCGCGTGGCGGCGCGTTAGGTGTGATCTGGGGGTGATCCCGGGCACCGCCCGCCTGGCTGTGTCTCCGCAGGTCACCCACTTGGTGAGATTCGGTACCTCTGGAGGTACAATGAGCGTGGCTCATTATAGCTAATTATGCTTGCAAACGTACATGTAGGTACAAGTCCCCCAAGTCCCCAGTCAAGGAGGGCAATCTTGGTTGGGGAGTTGAACGGCGGTGTGAAGCGTTATCTCCGCTTAGACTTGCAAAAAGCATAATTAGTGTCAGTGCGTTGTCAACCATGGACTTACTGAGCGAACGCTTTATACCCTTTTGGGTGGGCCCCTGCTAGGCCCGCCAGGGAGTCCCCCACTCCCTAGCCAAGACGGACCTCCGGA
Source organism: Rosa chinensis (assembly GCF_002994745.2). NCBI lineage: Eukaryota > Viridiplantae > Streptophyta > Magnoliopsida > Rosales > Rosaceae > Rosa > Rosa chinensis. The sequence goes on from NC_037091.1 coordinate 42,665,813, forward strand.
TGGTCGGCAAATTGTTTGTTGAGGGGAAGCTGCGCGGAGCAGAGGGTGTTGGGTAGTGAGCCCAATCTTAGTACCCGAGTGACGGAGGTCAACGTACCTGATCAGGGTCGTCGTAGACTGTTGACAAGTCCCCGTGTCCCGTAGGGACGATCTGACAGTAACGCCGCGTGGCGGTCATTGTCAGAGTGAGGCGTAGCCTTACGCCTCGGGATTCGCCTCTGGCGGATACCCCCCGCTAGTTGTAGCAGGAAACAGCGTCGCGTAGACGTGTTTGGCGGTTTTTTATTGAGCGGAGTTGTGCTCAGCAAAGCACGGGGTTTGCAAGACGGAGGGAGCTCTGCCGGCAGTGTTGCGTGCAGCAGAGGCTGCCTGTTGCAAGTTGATGAGTGGAATTTCCGCTTAACGGGGATTCGCTCAGCGGAGACTTCGACAGTTGTAGGGTGCTAAGGGAGAACTCCCGCTGGCCGGGTTTCGCCCAGCGAACTTCGACACTTGGAAAGTGATAGGTGAGAAGTTCCGCTAGCGGGGTTTCGCTCAGCGCTCTTCGACACTTGGAAAGTGACAGGTGAGAAGTTCCGCTAGCGGGGTTTCGCTCAGCTGACTTCGATACTTGGAAAGTGACAGGTGAGAAGTTCTGCTAGCGGGGTTTCGCTCAGCGGACTTCTATACTTGGAACGTGACAAGTGAGAAGTTCCGCTAGCGGGGTTTCGCTCACCGGGAACTTTGACACTTGGAAGGTAACAAGTGAGAAGTTCCGCTAGCGGGGTGTCGCTTAGCGGGGACTTCGACACTTGGAAAGTGACAAGTGAGAAGTTCTGCTAGCGGGGTTTCGCTCAACGGGGACTTCGACACTTGGAAGGTAACAAGTGAGAAGTTCAGCTAGCGGGGTGTCGCTCAGCGGGGACTTCGACACTTGGAAAGTGACAAGTGAGAAGTTCCGCTAGCGGGGTTTCGCTCAACGGGGACTTCGACACTTGGAAGGTAATAAGTGAAAAGTTCCGCTAGCGGGGTGTCGCTCAGCGGGGACTTCGACACTTGGAAGGTGACAAGTGGGAAGTTCCGCTAGCGGGGTTCGCTCAGCTGATACTGCCGACGATTGGCGCTTTCTTCCCAACAGTGGAGGCTTCCATTAGACGCTTCGTCTGATGGAGGTTGACACGTGGCGAACGCTTAGAGGGTTAGCGTGCGGAGGCGTGTTTCCTCCGCCTAGCCGTCTCCCTACCATTAATGCCGAGTAATGATGGATTTTGCCTCGGTTAATCCGGAGAGTAACTGGAGTCGTGGGACACGTGGACGGCTGATATTTGATGTCGTTTTTCAGCGGATGGCCTAGAACTGTTTGACGTTGACATAAAAGGGGGTGAAGTTGGCTAATCTTGACACTTTGCTCTAAACTTTGAACTATACTCGTCGTCTTCAAGCTCTCTGCGTCTGAGATCGGAGAAGAAGGCTGAGGCGATATTGCTGAGTCATCATACATGGAGAAACAGACGAACTCCGGCCTCGAAGACAAGTGCTCAAACTCTTACCAGAGACTCCATCGTTGAGGTTGGTACTCTGATCTGTATCCCTGTTTCATTGGATGTCTGCCATGGCGTGTTTCTGGGTTTTGGGTATTTCTGTGATATGTTATTCGTTGAGGTGCTGTGAGGGTGTAAGAGTGGGTTTGGGGATGGGTTGCTGTGTTTGACAGAGTTGGGGCTTTTAGGGGTTTGATAGATGGTCGAATCTGGGTTTGAATGTTTGTTCTTGTTTTGGTATTTTCTGGGTAACTATTCTTGATATTCTTGGGTATTAACTGATATAGGGATAGGTTAGATCTTGTGTGAGCTAACTGATTTGGGTTTTAGGGTTTTGGGATGGCCGACGTTATAAAGATTTCAAGCAGTGAGGATTCTGGATCTGAAGTGTCAATCGGCGCGGCGGATAGAATTTTTATTGACTCGTTGCGTCCGTCTGCCCGTACAGTAACTTCACTGCCAGAACCGCTAGAGGTTGAGCCGCTACAAACCGTACCCTGGGACGTAGCTATGGGTCGTAATCCGCGTCCAGAAAGTTCTAGGGCCGGGGAGGTCGCCGCTGCCCAACAAATGCGCGATGAGTGGTTAGCAAGCAATAGTGCCGCCAGTGGCTCTGCTGACGGGGGAGATGTAGCGGGGGAGGATGCCGAGTCGGCGTGGGTCCTCCAGGACGGCACCCCCGTCGACGAGGCGGGAGGGAGGATGACTGCCGTTTCCGTCAACCGGCTGAAGCGGATGTTTCGGTTGCCTGGTGTGGTGAAGTTACGCCCGCCAACGGTGGAGGTGGAGGAGAAGGCCTCTATCCTTCTAGAGGGGTTTGCAGCCGTGCACGAGGCGATATTCCACCAGGGAGTGACATTCCCGCTGGTGCCCAATCTTCAGATTTTGGTGTGCGAGTTTGGCATTGCTTTTGGGCAAGTTTGCCCCAACATGTGGTGGTTGCTGCTGGCGCTGAACTCGTTGTGGCGGTTGTCCGGTTGCGAAGGACCGACCGTGGCGGAGGTACTACACTTCTACGAACTGGTGTATGTGAAGCGCCAGGGTTGCAGAGGGCAAGTAAACCTCATTCGTCGCTAAGGAGTGCCCAAGCTGATCGAGAACCTGAGGGACTCAATGTCGTATTGGCGGGGGACCTTCTGTGTTGCCACGACGGGGTGGGAGTTCCAGGCGAGGTCCAACGAGGGGGAGCCGACATTTAGGATTATGTCAGAGTTTCAGCCTATCCGAGGTTGTTTGTCGGTCTCCGCCGAACATGTCTGGCGGGTTTTTTTTTTTTTTTTTTTACAGCCTTGTACTCTGTACTGACAATGACCTTTTTTGTGCAGCGGGGTTGCGGTACAACCTGACTAGTGAAGAAGAGTGCCGCGTGGCGCGCATCAGAGGTTGCTGGAGGAATCGTAACTTGTTGGATCTTCGTCTCCTTACGGGCTGGGAGTTGTTGGTCGATCAACAACTGACTCATGCCGTTGGTAAGCACTCTCCGCCCTGCTGAACCTTTAAAGAGATTGTTCCATGCTGACCGTTGTTTTTTTTTTTGTAGAAACTCCGCCGGGGAATAAAGCGAGTCGTGACGCCTTCGCGAAAGCCGTGGACCGTGCTGAGATCGACAACTTCTTGGAGGCCATGTACGCTTCCGGTCTGGAGGCGCAGAAGACGGTGGTGGACCCAGGGACGCTGGCGCTGAGCCCGTCCGAGGTTCTTGTGGTGCTGCCAATGCCGCACCACTCTCATCTTGGCGGTGATGGGCTGCCTGTTGTTCAGGCGGGGACAGGCGCGGAGAGCGAGGCGGCTCCGCGGAAAGAGAGGGCGCCGGCCATACGGCGCGGGGTGCAGAAGAAAGCAGTGTGCCCAGCGGAGGGTGTCACCACAGCGGGGTTGGAGCCGTTGACGGGGGGTTTCGAGGCCTGCCCTCGCTGGAAGCACGCGGGCGCTTCAGCGAAAATGCCGTCAACCCGACTCCGGTGGGGAAGAGGAGGAAGTGCAGATAACTGGGACCCGCGAGCAGCCAAAGAAGGCAAGGAAGGCTCCGCCCGAGGCTCCTGCTGACGTGGCGAATGCGGCGGGTACGAGCGACCTGGACTCATTTTCCGCTTACGCTGAGTTCCTGAATGACGGTGAACGGGAGTTTCTGTATCATCTCTGCGATCGGTTGGGGTTTGGCGGCCTGGAGGGGATTGTACGATCGACTGCCGTCAACCAATCGCCTTTCAGCATGGCATTTGGGCACATCTCCGTTAGGCTGCACGAGATGTTCCTGGCGGCGTCAAAACAGCCCCTGGTTGAGCGGGAGCTCAGGGAGGAGGTGGCGGGCCTGCAGAGGGATTTGGGGAAGGCCCAGGAAAGATTGACTGATGTCGAGCGACGCTTGACAAAGGCCGACTGTGATGCGGCAGACGCCCGTGGCAAGTTGGCCGTTGCCATTGAGCGGGACCTGGAGCGGAACAAACAGTTCTCCAAGTTGGAGCAAGACATGTCCCTGTTGCAGGATCGGGTGGCCGCCAAGGATAAGAAGGTTGAAATCCTTCAGCGGGAGTCTGCCGCCAGACAGGCCGAGGTTAAACGGCTGGAGGGTGAAGTTGCCCGCCTGAGTGCTGAGGGGAGCCGTGCTGCGGCCGCCGCCGTGGAGTCGTACAAGAAGTCGGCAGACTACAAGAAGGCACTGACCGAAGCGGCGAAGGCCGGTGCCCTGGCCAACGTGGAAATGCTGCAACAAAAGGGCGCCATCGACTGGGCGAAGGCGTCGATGCCGGTCATGCCGCCAGCGAAGGAAGCTCCGCCGACAACAAGTACTGCCCCTGCTACCGCCCCTGGTCAGGTTGAAGGTGCCTGCTCGGGTAGTGGGGAGAGTGGTGGACTCCCGGAGGGCGACTCTCAGCGGACTCCTACCCAGTCCGAGGTATCCCGTGCTGGGTTTTTGGCGGGCCACACCCGGGCGGATGGCACAATAGAGACCCCCAGTCCCACAGCCTGAGGGTCCGACCAAACAAGCCGCTCACATCCGCTGCAGGCCGCCGGTGGAGATGCTGAAGGTAGCGGAGGCAACCCCGCCAACCCTTGAAATAGGAGTAGAAAAATTTTGTAGCCACTGAGGCGTAAACATTTGATGTAATTCTCTTTTGGGATATATATGAAATTTCGGAACCTAGGCTCCTATCTTGTTTTTTTTTTTTTTTTTTTTTTTGTGATGATGTGTGTACCGCTAGAGGTTTTGACAGTTTTGCTTTTGCCAATGAATGAAACATTAAAGGAATTAAAATTGGTCCAAGTGCACAATGTAGTAGACATGGTCCGCTGACTGGCGTTGCCAGTTGCCCTTAGTGCTAGACTTGGGAACACAATGGTTTGAATAATTCCTCGTTTCATTGATAGCTGACTGATCAGCGTTTTACAAAAGCGGGGTCGTACTCGTTGTGTAGCTTCCCTTGGCCAAATATTGAACAAAAATTTAGCTAAGTCAAGATGCTCTTGGGTAGCGGCATGACTATTTGTAGTAATACCGAAGGTGTTCGGTATTCTAAGGATGGGTCGTTATGACGCCATCCTTGTCCATTAAGTAGAATGTGCATGGGCTAACGACTTCTACAATTTTGTATGGACCTTCCCAAGTTGGGCGGAGTTTTGTTGGTGGTGGTATGACCTCCTTCATTACCCAGTCCCCCAGTTGGAGGTTGCGGGTTTTGACCCTGGCGTTGTAGAAACGCGATACCCGCTGCTTGTTTTGAAGGTTATGCAAATGGGCTGCGTCACGTTTTTCCTCTAGGAGATCCCTGTCGAGGTTGACGTCGTCGTTGTTGGTCTTGGGGCAGTAGCCTTCGACCCTAGCGGTTGGTTGGGTTACCTCGATAGGCAGGACAGCCTCAGTTCCGAACATCATACAAAAGGGGGTTTCACCTGTGGCGGAAGTTGGGGTTGTTCTGATGGCCCATAGAACTTCCGGGAGCTTCTCCGCCCACAAACCCTTGGCCTTATCGAGCTTCTTCTGTAACAGCTTCTTGATTATCTTGTGTGCCGCTTCGACCTGGCCGTTGGTTTGGGGGTGGGCGACTGATGCAAAACGCATCTTGGTGCCCAGGTTGGCGGTGAATGAGATGAGTTCCTTGTTATTGAACTGTGTGCCGTTGTCTGTGATGATTGTATACGGAACACCGTAGCGACAGTAGATGTTCTTCCAGAGGAAGTGAATTACTTTAAGGTAGTTATTGCTGTCAGGGGCTCCGCCTCTATCCATTTGTTGTTGTAGTCGATAGCAACGATGATGTATTTGAACTGGCCCTTTGCGGTTTGGAATTTTCCCATCAAGTCTAGGCCCCACGTTGAGTGAATCCAGGGACCGATGATAACCGACAGTGGTTTCGCCAGGGCATGTGAAAGATCATCATATTGTTGGCATTTGTGACAAGATTTTGATATCTGCCGGGCGTCATCACCGAGCGTAGGCCAAAAGTAGCCTTGTCGCATTGTGCAATTAACCAGGGATCTGGCGCCCGAATGGTTTCCACATTCTCCGCCATGTATTGTTGCTAGCACGACCTTTCCCTCCTCTGGGGTTATGCAGCGGAGGTTGGGGTGAGTGAATCCCTGGCGGTAGAGTTTTCCGTTCTGGATGTTGTAGCGGGTTGCTCTCCGCTGGAGCTGTCGCGCTTTGATCTTGTCCTCTGGCAATGTCCCGTTGCGCTTGTACTGAATAATTTCGTCCATCCAGCTAAGATTGGCCTCAATGTTGAAGATCTCCGCCAGGGTTTTTGTGATACTTGGCTTGTCTAGACACTCTACCCTTGTGTCCGCTGGACTTTGGTGTGGCTGGGCGGTTGCCAGTCTTGCCAGTGAATCAGCCTTGGCGTTCTTTTCCTTGGGGATCTGTGTGATGGTGTGGAACTTGAATTTTTTGAGCAGTGTCTTGACGTACCCTAAATATGTCACTAACTGTTGGTCCTTTGCCTGAAAACTGTCGTTGACCTGGTTAACGACCAACTGAGAGTCGCTGAAGATGTTAACGCTGTCAGCCCCTGAATCAATGGCGAGGAGTAGGCCGGCAATGAGTGCTTCATATTCCGCCATGTTGTTAGAAGCTTTGAAGTTGAATTTCAACGCGTACTCAGCGTTCAGCCCCCCAGGACCTGTCAAGATGACTTCGGCACCGCTGGCCTTGGGACAAAAGGAGCCGTCCACATGCAGGTTCCAGTCTGACTGCCGGGGAGATTGTTCCTCAGATACCACCATCTCCATTCCAGGTTGTGCTCCGATCTTGGATTTGGGTTGTCGTTCGGTGAGCTCAGCGATAAAGTTTGCCACCGCCTGGCCTTTCATGGCGGTTCTTGGTTTGTAATCGATGTCAAATTCGCTGATCTCAATGGCCCACTTGCTAAGGTGCCCCGAATGTTCAGGGTTCTGCATTACTTGTCTCAGCGGTTGATTGGTTAACATATGGATTGTGTGGGCTTGGAAGTATTGGCGGAGGCGTCTGGCGGCAACGATTAGTGCGAGAGCGAGTTGTTCCAAGGGAGGGTACTTGGTTTCCGCTCCGTTCAAGCCTCGGCCGGCATAGAATATTGGGAGTTCGTCCTGGTTCTCCAGCCGAACGACAGCGCAGCTTACCGCTGATTGTGATACCGCCAGGTATATGTATAGTGTCTCGCCTTGCACAGGAATGGAAAGTAGTGGAACTGCTGTCAGGTACTCCTTCAGGCCCTGGAACCCCGCCTGGCACTCTGGGTTCCAATCGATGACTTTCTTGTGGGTTGTTTTAAGGACTTTGAAAAATGGGGCGCACCTGTCGGTTAGTCTGAAGATGAATCGAGACAGGGCGGTTAGCTTGCCCTGGAGGCACTGGACGTGTACTTTCCATTATGGGTCCTTCAGGTCGAGGATGGCTTGCACCTTGTCAGGGTTAGCCTTGATGCCCCGTTCACTGACAATATACCCCAGAAATTTGCAGGCGGTGACGCCAAAGAAACATTTCTCTGGGTTGAGGCGCATACCGTAGGCCAAGAGGATGGTTATTATGATTTTTAGGTTTGCCACATGTCCGCTGCCCTTTATACTCTTGACCAACATGTCGTCTACGTAGACCTCGATTATCTTGCCCAGATGCTCAGCGAACATGGCGTTTATCAGTCGCTGATAAGTTGCCCCTGTGTTCTTCAAACCGAAAGGCATCACATTGTAACAATACAGGCCTTTGTCGGTGGTGAAGGTGGTGCACTCCTGGTCGTCGGGATGTATCCTAATCTGATTATAGCCGGAGAAAGCATTCATCATGCTGAAGAGCTTGTGTCCAACGGTTGCATCGACCAGTTGATCGATGCGGGGTAGTGGGAAACTATCTTTTGGGCATGCCTTGTTAAGATTTCTGAAGTCGACACACATTCGCCACTTGCCGCTAGGCTTTTTGACCATAACCAGGTTGGAAATCCACTGGGGATAGATGACCTGGCTGATGAACCCAATGCCCTGCAGCTTGGCAATCTCTTCTCCTATAGCACGGTACTTCTCTTCGTCGAAGGCTCTGCGCTTCTGCTTGATAGGGTAGAAGGATGGTTTAATGCTCAACTTGTGTGTGATGATTTCAGGGGAGATACCTGGCATGTCTGTATATGACCAGGCAAAGACCGTAGCGTTGTCACGTAGGAACTGAGTGAGCTCCACCGCCAGCTCTGGGTCTAATTGAGCGCTTATGCTGACTGTCCGCTCAGGGTGCTCATCAGAGATGCTGACGACCCTTAATGATGTTTCCGGGTTGACCGGCTCCTTCCTTACGTACTTCTTTTCGTCATCCCTGGGGTCCTCAAAAGTATTTGGTGGCGATGCCAGACTGCCTACCACTAGGATCTCATGGCGGCGGGTTGATTGTGCTATAGTAGTTGAATAACACTCGCGTGCCAACTGTTGACTTCCCCTGACACAGCCTGTGCCATTGGGTGTGGGGAACTTCATGAGCAGTATGTACCCGGCGATGATGCACCTAAGTTTGTTGAGCGCTGGCCGACCAATGATGGCGTTATATGAGCTGAAACAATCAACAATTATGTACTCCGTATGTATTTCCGCCATACATGGACTAGTACCGATAACTAGCAGCATATAGTCAGAACCCAGCGGTTGCGTGACGTCACCGGAGAAGCTGAGCAGTGGTTCATGATCTTGGAGTAGTTTTCTGTTCCGCTTAAGGTCGCTATAACACCTACTGAATATAACGTTGACAGCGGATCCGCTATCAACTAGGATTCTTCCCACTGACATTTTGCCGAGAATGGCGTCGATCAAGAAAGGATAGTTATGGGCAGATGTATTCCGCGTTCCTCCTCCTCTGAGAAGGTAATAGGCTCCCAACTAGACTTTGGGAGTTTGGCGGATCTTTCGTAATGGATGTTGCAGACTTCCTTTGGGTGATTAGCTCGCGCAAAGCGCTTTCTTGCCCTGTGCGACATGCTGGTGATTGGAGCACCCCTGTCAATGGTGTTGATGCGGCCCAAGGGTTCAATGTCAGTGATCACAGGTGGTGGTTGGCACACCTTGAATTGCTCCAGCTTGCCATCACGGTACAAGGTCTCGATGGCCGTTTTGAGAGCGTTGCAGCTGTTGGTATTGTGACCGCTGTCCTCGTGGTACTTGCACCACCTGCCGGTGTTTCTCAGCTTTCCTGTTTTTGGGTATCTTCCCGGGGGCGGCGGGGCGATCTGATACTTGCACTGATTGTATATTTCTTCATACGAGGCCTTGAGGACTGTAAATACTGCATACCGCTGAGAAGACTCCGTATGTTTGTTGCAGTTGTCCCCATGGGATGGGTGGTTTCCCTTGTAGTGTTGGTCCTTCTGTCGCTTGTTTTGGTACTGGCCCTGTTGCCACTCCCTCCTTTTGTCAGTTGGTGGTGTGTTGGAGGTTTTGTTAGCGGTCCCTTGCTGACTGGAGGAGGGTTGTGTCAACTTTGCTAGTGCTGCTGGTGGCGGTGGGGTTTCTCCATATGTGATGAATTCTTCTTGGGCATGAATGACTGCCTCACTCATGAGGTGGTCGTATACCGCATTTGGGTGATTGTAGTTGAGGTGATAGAGGAATGGCCATTTGAGGAGTCCCTGCATAAAAGCCGCCGAAGCCATTGTTTTATCAAGATCGCGGCATTGAGATGATGCCGCCCGCCACCTTGTGACGAATACCTTCAGTGTTTCTTCTGTACCCTGCTTGACGTTGAACAGTTGGCTTGTATTGTGGTGCCCGGCGGACAGTAGGATGAACCGAGAGTGGAAAGCGTGTGACAATGCCTGGAATGAGTCAATGGATCCCGGCGGGCACTCGAAGAACCAATTCATTGCCTCATTGTCCAGCGTTTCGCTGAACAAGTGGCACAAGGTGGCATCATCGAATCCCTTATTGTTGGTGACCTTCTTGAAGGTGTCCATGTGGACGAAGGGATCAGTCTTACCACTGTAATGTGACATTTTTGGAGTCTTTGCGTACGCCGGTCTGACAGCCTGCATAATCGAAGCAGTGAATGGTCCTGGCCTGGACGCAAAAAGTGGATTTGAAATTAGCGCTGGGGTGCCTGACTCCGCTCGGATCAATCTTTGCTCCAACTGCTGCATCCTTTCCAGTATCTGAGCTGTTGCATCGCCGGCGGGACCTATCCGGGTATCCCGCTGAATTGATCCCCGCCTGGGAGCGGGTGGGTTGCCCTCGGTTCTTGCCCTAGGCCTCGAGCGGTGGGAGTGCAGTGATGACTCTGCCTCCTGTTCCAACATTGGCTGGGGCACAGAGGGGTAGTCCGATTCCCGCTAGCTCTGGTGGGCGCAGTGGGACCTGCATGTGTACGACTGGTGCTGGTATTAGTGCGCCGGTACCAGGTCGGCTGTGCCTGGTGCTCCGTGACTGCTCGCTTCGCGCCGGGTTGGCGGTTGCTTCCAGCGTTCTCTTTAGCTCGTCAAACTGTGACACCAGCGTGGCCACCTGCTTTTGGGCCTCGGCCTTTTCTTTTCGTTCTTGTTCACGCTCTCTGTTTGCTTTGTGAAGATCCGCCAATGCCAGTTCATATAAAGAGGCGAGGTCTTGGCCTAGCGGGTGGCTGCTACTTGGGTTTGTCTCACCGCCGGGATTTACCGGGGTGGTGAATAGTGCGCGGTTGACGTTTACCGCTGGGCGAGTGGGTTGGGGAATGGCTGACTGGTCTGCCTGCTCTTCAGCGTTTCCCTCGCTATCGTTAGTCATGGTGATTGTGGCGGGATGACCTTTTGTTCAAGGGTTCCCACAGACGGCGCCAATGTTAATGCTCAAAGTCCGGCGGTAGCCGAGTCTTCGTTTAATGCGGGTCCGGTGGGCGGACCGCTACTCCGAGGATTTGATGACTTCCGCTTGCTGTAACACGAGAGACAGGGCGTTAGAGGGAGACTGCGTTGGGCGGTCTTCACTTCTCCGATGCCTAAGTCAGTCACTGTATATGGGCAGCATAACAATAAATGAGTAGTAAATGCGTAATTAATGAGGAGAGAGGAGAGAACCTTTTATAGGTGAGGAGAAGGTTGATCTTCTCCTTGTTTTCGACGTGGGACTGATGTGCTTCGATACCCAGCGTCTGGAGCTTCTGATGCTAACTTGGCGCGGCGCATTAGGTGTGATCTGGGGGCGATCCCGGGCTCGGGCGGTAGCCCGCCTGGCTGTGTCTCCGCAGGTCACCCACTTGGTGAGATTCGGTACCTCTGGCGGTACAATGAGCGTGGCTCATTTTAGGTAATTATTCTTGCAAACGTACATGTAGGTACAATTGAATTGCATATTTGCATCTGTTTTGGCCTATGTGAATGGCCTCTGGAAGTTAAAGTGAATGTTGATGATGTTGTGGAGGTGGGTTCGAAGGAGGAAGAGAAGTGGAGGAGGTTGAGGGAGCAGGAAGTGAAGATGGAGAGAGCTGGGTTTGTTTTTAGAAGAAGACAACAAAGATAAACAGAGGAGGAAGAAGAAGAGGTTAAAAAGAGAGAGAGAGAGAGAGAGAGAGAGAGAGAGAGAGAGAAGAGAAAAAAAAAGAAAGTAAGTGAGGGTAAATTAGACATTTCAGCGCGTGAGGAATGCCACGTCAGCAATTTAACTGGCAATTTGGACGGAGCTTGACTGCAGGGATGACGAAATGGGAGGAAATTGAGAGTTCGGGACTTTTTAAGTGAAATTCGAAGGTTAGGAACTGAAACGACGAAACCTTATAAATATAGGGAGTAACCAGTAATTAACTCTATAATTTACATGTACAAACTCTTAAAGAGATAATAGATTGGCATGACTACATCTACATCATAGACAGCATATAGTAAACTTTCAAAAACTAGCAAATAAAGATTGTCCTATATACTACAGTAAGGGGAACAAGCACCTTTCAAGAACGGTCGATTCCAATTACTAGATAAACTTTCCTAGATGAGCTACAAAGTTTTAGTAATTAACTTCGATGTATCCTTGGCATCACCTGTTGCATATCATTAGTTCCATGTAGTTCTACAAAATCTAAATGTACCAGGACCTGAGATACTGCACCATGAAATTGGTAAGCAAATAATAAGCATCATGAAATTGGTAAGCAAATAATAAGGAATATCCAAGTCTTATAAGTTCATATAAACGACTAAATAACGAACTGGTGTCTCCAAGCTGGAAAACAAAGAGGACCTTCAATCATCTCCAGGAATAGTAAAAATCTAATCAAACTTTTCAACTATTGAAACTCCCATGGGAAAAAATCTGATATACCTTATACTAGCAAGTACAATTACTATCTCAATATAATCAGTAATTTATGATACCCAAACTGATACGAAGCTGCAATTATATAACAAGTCAAAATGATTTCACCGTACCACGTTCTATGAAAGAAACCTATCAACAGCATATAATCATTTTAAGAAAGATAAGCTAAAGAATTTCTTGAAAATATTAAGGAAAGAAAAACTATGTCATCTGAGATCATGGAAAGAGGACATAAATCAATTGTTAGCTGCAGTAATACATGCTAGAACTGAGAGTCGGCCAAACGAACCCCAGAACACAAAACAATTGTCTACTTGACCAACATAAAACAAGAACGAATTAAAAGAATCAAATACAATGCTTGCATGTGCCCCAAAGGCAAAAAAACAAATGAACCAGAAATTACACCCTGGAATCAGCATTCAGTACTAACACTATCAACTCAGGAAAATGAAAAATAGTATGCCTTCATTTCTTTCCCACAATCCCACACACAAACTCCAGTAATCATGTCCCTGCTCAGATACCCGAACCCGGATTAATCGAAAGTATCAATTTAATAAAAAAATTAAAATAAAAGTAAAAAATTAGTCTAACTCAAATCCTTCCATTGAGTTTCTTCTTATTGTTATCTTTATTTGTTAAGCATCAATTGAAACTGAAACAAAAACACAATCTACAAGCCACCAAATCATTTCACAACCCTAGCTGGGTCCATCGTCAAGCCACCAAATCAATGGTATGGTAACAACATGTGCCAGCGAGCCAAGAAGGAGAGCGGACTTACGAAAGATCCAGAGTACCTCCTTCTTTTTCCATCTTAGTAGTGTCGTGACCGCATTGAGAGAAAAGAGAGAGTCGGTGTGATCTCCAGACAGATCTAGTATTCTCTCTCCTTCCTAACCTCTTCTTGAATAGATAGATAAAATGAATGGCCCATATTAAGCGGGTGTTAATATTTATGGCTCAGATCACATCAATTTTTTTTTATATATATTTTTTATATTTCTCTTATTTCTTTCTTTACCTTCAATCTTCAAACTTCCTCTATTTATTACGATAATTTATTATTTTATTATTACTCCTATCATTAGCATTATTGGTATTATTCTATTTTTAAATACCTTCGATATTACAAGTTGGAAAATACTTCAGTACATTAATGTACCGATACATCAAGTAGACTAGGTTCAATACAGAGGTAGACTAGCTCGGTACAAGGGTAGACTAACTCGATGCATGTCTACTCATGTACTGAGCTAGTCTACCTCTGTATTGAACTAATCTACTTGATATATCGGTACATTAATGTACTGTAGACAATCCCTTACAAGTTTATAACTTTAAATATCCAGGACCATGAACATATAGATCCATTCATGCAGGCCCTGGGGTTTGTGGTTGCAGACCGTCCAAAATCAAAGAACTTTGATTTTAGTATGCTTCAGTTAAACACACATAAACTGCGCGCGTGCGCGCGCACACACACACTAAGAGATCCATTTTTTAGTCATTTTGAGGGATCTTTGTTGAGACCCACTTTCGATTATATTTCAGCATTTTAACCGTTTGTAAAAGTAAAATGACAATTGAAATTGGTATACTCATTTCATTTCATAGTCTATTTATATAGGGAGGGAATTAAAACGAAATATCAATTACATTAAATACTGATTGACCTGTAATCCTTGCTGATTGATGGTAATGGCTGATTCCTTGATTCCCTCTCCGTTAGTTGCTTTGATGAAGGCACATAATATGTTTTTCCTTTAACACTCCTCCTTGTGCCAAGTCAAATACGAAATGGTGCATGAGTTGTTGCCTCACTAAAAACCTTGCCAAGTAACAATAAAAATCATGTGGGACAAAAAATACACCTTGGTCGAAAGAAAAGAGACAACGCACCTTTTACATTTGAGAATGACATGTGTGTGTTAGACTCCCCCTGACATCTACACCTTCCCTGATCCTTACATTAATCAAGAGAGCTAGGAAAGTCTTCGCATTCCTATGTTTTTCACATGTTTCTCAAATATGGCCTTGGGCAATGATTTGGTGAACAAACCTGCCACATTCTCCTCAGACCTTACTTGATTCACTTGAATCTTGAGGAGGGCCTGTTGTTGCTGATTGTAGAAAAACTTTAGTGATATGTGTTTTGTATTATCACCCTTGATATATCCTAGCTTCATTTGTTTGATGCAAGATGCATTATCATCATAAATGCAAGTAGGCTCTTCAGTGATAGAACTCAAACCACTAGTCCCTCGAATATGTGTGATGATAGCTCTTAACCATACACACTCACGAACCTCCTCATGTAGAGCAATGATCTCTGAGTGGTTCGAGGAGGTTGCCACAAGGGTTTGCTTGGTTGATCTCCAAGATATCGCTGTGTTCCTAATGGTAAATACATAATCAGTTTGGGAACAACCTTTATGTGGGTCAGAGAGGTACTCAACGTCAGCAAAACCAACCAAAACATCATTTGGTATTTTGGTGTAGTGAGTGGCGCTTTCGCCATCAATATTTCCTTTAAGGATTGCAGTTCCATCTGCGGTCCCTCTTGTCTCTCTGTAGGGAAAGAACAGTCTCAAGTCAATGGTCCCTTTTAGGTATTGAAAAATGTTCTTGATACCATTCCAGTGACGCTGTGTTGGTGCTGAGCTAAAACTAGCTAACAAGTTCACTGAGAATGCAATGTATGGTCGAGTACATTGGGCTAAATACAATAATGCGTCTATTGCACTTAGATAGGGAATTTCAGCTCCCAACACCTCTTCGTCATCTTCCTTTGGACGAAATGGATCTTTCATTACATCCAAACTTCGACCAATCATGGGAGTGCTAGCAGGATGCGCTTTGTCCATGTTAAATCGCCTGCCTTTTAGACATACGCAGACTGGTGGATTAGTATTCCACAAAATCGGTATTCTAGTTCAAGGCCTAGACAAAATCAAGTTTTTCCAAGATCCTTTATTTCAAATTCGGATTTCAAGTAGCTCGCGGTTTCTCTTATTTCATCAAGAGTAGCTATTATGTTCATATCATCGACATATATAGCTACAATTGCAAATTCGAAACTTGTTTTCTTTATGAATACGCAGGGGCATAATTCATCGTTCTTAGATCCCTTCCCAATCAAGTAGTCACTTAGACGGGTATACCACATCCGCCCGGATTGTTTTGATCCGTAAATTGAGCGTTTCAACCTAATTGCAAACGCACTCCGTGGTTTAGAGTCACTTGACTTGGGAATGTAAGGCCATCAGGCACTTTCATATATATCTCTGAATCTAGATCCCCATAGAGATATGCAGTAACCACATCCATGAGCTGCATTTTCAGTCCTTCGGAAACTATTAAGCTAACTAAGTAGTGGAACGTTATAACGTCCATTATGGGAGAGTATATCTCCTCGTAGTCAATTCCAAGGCGTTGTGAGAAACCTTGCACCACAAGGCGAGCCTTGTACCTCAGGACTTCATTCTTCTCATTACGCTTTCCGACAAAGACTCATTTATGTCCTACAGGCTTTACACTTGGTGGGGTTAGCACTACCGGACCAAATACCTGTTTCTTTATCAGAGAATCTAATTCTGCCTGGATTGCTTCTTTCCATTTAGGCCAATCTGCTTTTTGTTGACATTCTGCAACAGAGTGTGGTTCTATATCATCATGCTCTATGATTTCTTGAGCAACAGTGTATGCAAATACGTCATCAATATGTATGGAAGATCTTTCTATCAACTCATACGCACTCTCATAATCCATTGAGATTTCTTTGTTCTCTGTAATCATTTCAAACATCGGAGCGTCCTCTAGTATTGATTCATGGACATAACTATAATCAGAGACAATCTCATGAGAGGGGTTCTCTACATTGATGGTTAATGGTTTGTGCCTTACTCGCCCTCTTCTTCCTTGGGTGAGTGTCAATCGAACCAAGTGGCCTCCCCCTCTTCCTTTGGGGAGCCACAGCCTCAACCACACCTCAACTAAGTGTGGTTGCAGTGCCTCTATCTGCGGCACCGTACCCCTTGTTGGGGACTTCTAACCTTGCAGACACATTTGCAGCTGGTATATGTGATCTCTTCACTTTTGCGATATCAGTAAACGCATCAGGCATCTAATCTGCTACATTCTGAAGATCGATTATTTTTTTCACTTCACTTTCACTTTGTGAAGTGTGGGGGATCAAAATGAGATAGAGTGGGGACAAACCACGATAATTCCTGTTGTTCCCTTGGAAAATCCTTTTTCCTATCTCCCCCTAACGACGAGAAGACTGTCTCATTAAAGTGACAGTCCGCAAATCTAGCGGTAAAGAGATCGCCTGTCAAGAGTTCCAAATAGCGGATAATTGTTGGAGATTCGTATCCAACATAAATACTTAATCGTCTTTGAGGACCCATTTTGGTGCACTATGGGGGCGCAATAGGCACATATACTGCGCAACCAAATATGCATAAGTGTTAAATATCAGGCTCATATCCAGTTACCAACTGTTACGTAGAAAATGGTTGGCTAGCAGTGGGTCTAAAACGAATAAGTAAAGCTGTGTGCAATATTGCATAACCCCATGCAGATATAGGCAGGTTGGTGCGCATAACCAATGCCCTAGCCACCATCTGTAGCCTTTGGATGGTGGTTTCTACGAGACCATTTTGTGTATGCACATGGGGTACATGATGCTCTACATTGATCCCAATAGACATACAATATTCATCAAATGCTTTTGATGTAAACTCTCCAGCGTTATCGAGCCTTATAAACTTGATAGGGTGATCAGGGTGGTGAGTCCTTAAGTATATAATCTCTGCAAGGAGTTTTTCAAATGCAGCATTTCTTGTGGACAATAAAACGACATGTGACCAGCGTGTCGAAGCATCCACCAGAACCATAAAGTACCTGAATGTTCCGCATTCTGGATGGATAGGTCCACAGATATCTCCTTGTATCCTTTGTAAGAATGGAATGTTTTGTTTTGTATCTTTAGCATATGAAGGTCTCGATCCTGTTTTTGCTAAAGAGCAGGCTTTGCAAAACGAATTATGTGCCTTTGAAATAGTCAATGAGGCATAATGGGAGTGAGGTAGTGCTTCTGGAACTTCAGAAGGCATTGGCTGCATTTGAGCAGTACTATGACCGACACCTTGCAGTGTGACGGATTTTTGTCTCATTTTATTTTTCACTCGAAATAAGGGATGTCCATATGAGTCCTTTAAAATACGGATCATCATGTCCCGACAGGAGTGCCTTAGGCGGTCATGTCAAAGCATGTATGAATCAGTGTCCCACATTTCATTGTTGGTGACAGCATAGGATTCAATGATCCGAATCATAGTGAGGTACAATCCACTAGATTGAGTCATAAGTTTCTCTAAAATGTGTTTCCTTCCACATTCATTAGAGGTAATATAAAGGTATTCAGTTCCATTCTCACAGTGTGTTTCTACGTGATAATCGTTGGCATGAATATCTTTGAAACTTAACAAGGTTAGATTAGCTCTTGGTGCATACAGAGCAAATTTCATTTTCTTTAGAGTATTTCTATTTAGGTAGAATGATAATCTTTACATTCTAAATTTTTCTTTTTTCTAGATGTATTGCTTTTATATCTTTATAGTACTATTTCGAACCATGTAAATATGTGTATAGTAAATAAATTTGAATAAATTCAGTGCTTCAGAATAAAATTCAAAATTTATTAATAAGCCAACGATAATCAAATCAAGGTCTTGTTCAAAAATCTTATTCATCAATCTATGATTGAAATAAACTTTAAGACCAAGTAATAGTCTAATTAAAAATGAGGCATTATGCCTTCACAACTGTCTTTGGAAAATAAATAGAGAAAGCAGATAAGTCAAATTCTAGTGCATCCATTGACTAAGCAAGTTCTTTGTTGCCATTGAAGTCTGCAATTGTGAGGTTGACGTCTAGGTCATGGCCTCCTTCTTCCATATAGTAAGCCTCTTGTTCTTTAGACTCCCTATACCTCTTGTAAGTGGCTGCAACTATGTTGCTTGTCTGACAGTTCTTGTACCAATGCTCAATGACTCTACACCTATAACATGGTTCATTGCCAACTCTATCTTGTTTGACTGAAGGGTTCTTAGGTGCCTTTTGCATCTTGTTTCCACGATCCCCATGTCCATTTCCACGTGGTGCATTGTTGCCACGTGGGTAGGGATCAGCACGTCCAAACCCCTTTGCATTAGAGTTCTTTCCACCTTTCATTTTTCCATAATTAGCCTCAGAAATTTTCTTTATCCCAGTGGGCCTGACATTGTTGTTCAAGAGAACTTCATTATGCCTCTCAGCCACTTGCAGTAGGCTGATCAGCTTATTGAATGTTGTGATTCTTTTATTGTCATATTTCAGCCTATACTAGTTCTCTAGTATAAGCGCGGAAGTAGGAAAGGTGGAAAGAGTCTTGTAGATCAGATCATCTTATGTGATTTCCCTTCCACAGAAATTGAGACGTGCCTTTAAGCGCAACATGTCCTTGTTGAAGTCATTGACCCTTTTATAGTCAAGCAAGCGGATTCCATTGCACTAAACCGCCAGTTCTGGGAGCAAAGTGTCATGAATGTTTCCAAAACGTCCCTTAAGGGCATCCCACAGTTCTTTGGGTGTCTTTAACTAAAGGTACTCCCAGCGTAGGCTAGGATCAATATGTAGCCTCAGAAACATTAAGGCCTTTGCTTTCACCTTATTAGATAGTTCATCATCTTTGGGGTCGGTAATGGTGGCAGTGTAGTCTTTTGCCACAAAGGCAGTTTCTACAGTGGAAACTCAATGATGGTACTCAAGTCCTTCTGAGTCCAAAATGTCAAATTTAGGTCAAGTTGGATCAGCCATCTACATAAACAAGAGGGAAGATATAAATTACGCAGTCATAAAGACATCCACGTGAATTATTTTCCAAACATATGAATTAGATTTCAAGACCAAGATTAGTAATGGTCACATTTTTTTTTGATGCTATGTGAAAATACTTTATCACAGTAAGTGCGTGTGTATAATGCGCATGAATTTTCATTATCATGGCAAAAGCGGATTGTATATGTTGCATTCTAAAAATAACCATAGCACATTTAATAATAAATAGAACATAGCATATATAAAAATAAAGTATATGGCATGCTCAAAATACAACAAAATATATGTTACGCATAATGTATCATGTAAAAATATAAACAATAGAATAATATAAAACATGCTTAAACATATTTATAAATCATGCTTAAAGATAACCATATTAAACATAAATAACAAGGCATGCTTGAAAGGATCAAAATTATCTAACTAAACATGCTCAATAACAAAATATAATAAAAGCATAAACAATAAAGTATAAAGCATGCTTAAAATAGAAAATATAAATAAAATTAACATCCTTGGTTAAAATCATAAAATAAAATAAAGAAAACATACTTGATTTTGAGAAAATAAAACAATCCTAGCGCATGCGCGTGTTGATGCAGGCGTGCGTAGCGATGTTTTTGGGCTTGAGAAAGACTGAGCCGCTTCCTCTCTCTTTTCAGCAGTGGGCCTTATTTTTTCTTTTCTTTGTTTTCTTTTTTTTTCTTGGGCCTGGTCTTTCTTTGAGCCTTTTTTTTTTTTTTTTTTTTTTTTTTTTCTGTTTTCTCTCTGGGCTGCAGGCCTCCCCTTTTTTTCTTTGCTTTTTTTTTTTCTCTGGGCCGCAAGGGCTTCCTTTTTTCCTTTTGGCCCGGGTCTTTACTTTGGTCGGGGGCACGTTTTTGCTCTTTTTTTTTTTTTTGCCTTTTGCGTCTTCTTTCCTCTCTTCTTCTTTCTCCGGTTTGCAGGTGGGGTGCGCAGGCGGTGGTTGAGGTTGGAGGCAGCGACTGCAAAGAGGAGGGAAGAAGGTGAGGTTCGGTGTGGGCTTGCGGTCCTTGATCTGGACGGAGCCGGTCTGGACTAGCTAGCTGCGGAAGAAGCATCTGTGTGTGCGAGCTAGTCGAGCCCGGTTTGGCCGGTTGTGGGACACGCGCTGGAGGTCGGTGTGGGCAGAGCTGTTGCAGCAAGGGTGGTGGGGTGTGTGCGTTGGGCTGGTTGGGGGGGGGGGAAGCCGATCTGCTGCAAAGGAGGTGGAGACCGGATAGGGCCGTTCGATCTGGTCGGGGAAGAAGAAAAGTTTTTTTTTTTTTTTGTGCGGCAGAAAAGAAGAAAAAGTTTTTTTTGTTCTTAGGGTTTTGGTTTTTGTTTTTGACGGAGAGAAGAAAGAAACTTAGAAAACTAGGTTTTTTTTCTTTCCTTGGCTATTAGCTCTGAGCATGCTGATAACGTGTAAAAGTAAAATGACAATTGGAATTGGTCTACTCATTTCATTTCATAGTCCCTTTATATAGGGAGAGAATTACAATGGAAATATTAATTACATTAAATACTGATTGACCCGTAATCCTTGATGATTGATGGTAATCGCTGATTCCTTGATTCCCCCTTCGTCAGTTGCTTTGATGAAGGCACATAATATGTTTTTCCTTTAACACCGTTCTATTTTTAGGTCCCTATGTGTAGATCACTTATGTAAATTTTCAGCCAAATTAATGATCATTAAAACATTCATACTTGCGATTTACTTTTCTAAACATGAACCGTTCTGGTGGGACAGATTCGGTTCTTTCCATTAATTTGATCTAGTTCGATATCTTAACGATCATCAATTTCGCTTAAAATTTGTAGAAGTGATCTACTTATAGAGACCTAAAAATTGAACAGTTGAGTGGTAATATACGATCGAAAATTGAGTCCCACAATAGATTCCATAAAATGGCAAAAAAAAATCATCTCTAACTAGAAGTGCGCCTGCGCGCGCATGTAGAGAGGATTTAGAGACGACCTCCTTAAACTTTAAATGTGAGGATGTTTACATTTTTAGCATGTAGTTTAATAAGGGCCCCTTCACGAAGAGATCATATTTTTTTTTTTTACCAGTTTAACTTTTAAGGTATCCTTTATGGAGAGGGACGGAGCTATGTGGAGACCCAGTGGATCTCGTGCCCCACTAACTTCTATATTTAAAAAAAAAATTTCTATATATAAAAGCATCTATAAGTAACTTAGAGTTTTTTTTAACATTATTACCGGTCAACTTGGAGGCATGCATGGATTTTGCAACTGGTCCTATGTTCGAATCATGCATGTTGGGAAGATTAGGTGGCGTTCGGTAACGTTTTCAAGTCATCTTTTTCATTTTATAAAATGAAAATGGCTTGAAAATGCGTTCGTTTGTCTGTTTTCAAAAATGCAGAAAATAATTTTTGAAAATATTTTTTTATTTTACTCGTAAAACAGGAAAATGACAAATAGACGTTTTCACCTTTTCATTCTCATATTTTAGAAAACACGGAGATATATTTTCCAAAACAAAGAAAAAAAAGAACGTGCTCTCTTCTTCCATATTCTCACGTCGCTATCTTCTTCTCAGGTCTCTCTCTCATCTCTAGTTGCCATCTTCTCTCGTTTTTGAAATTGTTTTCGGAATAAGCTACCGGACACATTTTCGGATCTCAAAAATCCAATCTTGTTTTCTCGTTTTTATTTTCAAAATTGATTTTTGAAAAATCATTTTTAAAAACGTTACCGGACAAGCCCTTAGTTTTTCACATTTTTTCTTTTTCTTTTTGAGAACAGTAACACAATATTTCCTTATAGTTTTAATCTTCATAATGAAAAATTGTCTAATATCTAGACGTATCAATTTTATTAATAAAATATGCAATTTCAAGAAAAATATTAATCTTGCCATAATTTTATTCTAATTTATAATCTTTTATTAAAGTTTGGGTGTATAGTTTAAATACCATTTTTTTTTAAAAACTTCTGAGTGCCTCATTTAATATGAAATTCTAGCTCCTCCACTACTTGTGGGACCCACTTTTTTATCGTATTTTGACATCTCGACCGTTCTTTTTTTAGGTCCTAATGTATAGATGATTTCTGCAAATTTTCAGCTAAATTGATGATCCTTAAAGTATGAAACTAGATTAAATCAACAGACGAACATAATCTGTCCAACCTGAACCGTTCGTGTTTAAAACTGTAAATCGTAGTTACGAATGTTGTAATGATTATCAATTTGGCTGAAAATTTACAAAGATGATCTACTCATATATACTTAAAAATTGAACGGTTAAGATGTGAATATGTGATCAAAAATTGGGTCTAATAAGTGATCCTTTTAAATGGCAAAAAAATGGATCCCTCACTAGAAGGGTCTGATAGTTTAATAATCTAAACCATTCATTCTCTAGTTATACACACATATATGAATTCCACAAAAAACTAGCCAAAACGGAAAACATTTAACCATTTGATTAGCACAATGTTTATTTTAATTTTATCTAACAAACTACATTTATTTACATAATTTTGAATGACCAATGATTATGGATTTGGTTGATTTTTAGTAGACATAATTCTTGTATAGGAATCTAAAGGATCAACGGTTAAAATCATTATATTAGGTCATATATTAGTATAAAATAGTGAAAATTCTCAAATTCTTAAAGTAAGGAAGTCCTTATTATTAATTGAAACATTTCAGCTATCAACATAACTCATCAATAAAAGTAAGAGTTTAGGTCAAAAAAACAACTCGTTGCACGCACCTGTGAAAAAGTAAGAGTTCTCCTCCCTGTCCGGCAGCGAGCCTTTTCACAGTCATCGGACTAGCCTTGTCGACTCCTAGTGAGTTTGGTGTGATTATGGTGGCTGTTTGGAAGGGGAAGATCGAGTCGAGAGTCGGATTTTGGTTGTGGCCTCGTGGGACTTGTCAGCATATTGGATTGGCATTGCGTGATTGGAGGCCGGTTGGATCAACGTTACGTGATCAAAGGCTGGCTGGATCGACGAGGCATGACCGGAGTTTGCGGGGCTGAATTGTACTTCATGATTCCGTTATGTAGAGATCCGATCTAGGGATCTATGTGATTGGAAGCAGAGGGGGTTATCCTTGCGGCTGTACTGTGAAAGTGGAGGGGGGCTCAATTGGTGGTCTGTCAGCGGTGACTGTCGGGAGTCTAGGTAAGGCTTGGCAAGCGACTTTTGGTATTCCTGTTGCCTGGGTTCTTGGTTGGGCTTCGGCTCTCTTTTTGGGCCCTGCCTGGCCTATTTATGATATTTTTATTTTGAGTTTTCTTTAATTACTTTAGTTATTTAGTTTTGTCGCGCTTTTGGCTTGTAATAGGTCCCTGCATGTATCGTGTAGGGCTAATCGAGCTAAATACCTATGCATGCACTCTCAGTGCCTTGTCTGGTCTAGAGAGGCGACTATTCATTCTGGTTAAATGGTCGCAATGGTCGCAACCTCCTAGTGGCAGGATGAAACAAAGTGTCATCAGATTTATTCTCCGGCGGCAATATAGTACGAAAGCTGTGATGTTGGTAATTATGCTTCGCTGTAGTCGAGTTTTCTTTCAGTTATGTCAGTGCTATGTTAAAGCAAATAGAATAGCCAGTAGAACACTCTTTGTTTGTTGGTGCCTGTTAGAATAAAGTTATTTTGTAGAGACTCCTGATATCATTCAGGATGTTTTCTAGATGCTTATTGTAATCAGGGGTTTGAGCTCTATGTCCCTCCTTCATATTCGATAGTTTCGTTAATCAAAACTTGAGGGCAGCCGCACTAGCTCTTTATTAATAAATAAAAAAATAAAAAAATAATAAGTAAGGAGGTCCTTTCTAGAAAGGGCATATATATATAGGGTTTAGCAAAGATCAAGAGAGGACCATCGTAGATTTAAAAATATGTTTTTATTTTTAGCATGCATGTATTTTAGTAATCAAAACCTTTCATTCTCTAGTTACCTACACACATATGAATCATACAAAAAATAAACAAAATTTGAAAATGTTTAACCATTTAATTAGCACAATATTAGTTTTAATTTAATCTAACTGACTACAATTGTTTTTTGAACGACCAAATGATTATAGATTTGGTCATGTAGACATAATTCTTGCATAGAAATCTAAAGGATCAACGGTTGAAATAATTGGATTTAGTCATATATTAGTGCACAATAGTAAAAATCGTCAAATTCTTAGAGTATTGATGTCCTCTCTAGAATGGTGTGTCTATATATATATATATATATATATATATATGTATATATATTTGGGGGAGGAAGTCATGGCTAAATTTGGAACTGATAGCTCTTTCTTTGCTTTAAGTTTGAAGTTTGACCTTTCCTCAACAATTTGAACCTAACGTACAAGGTTTTGCTACAATATATATATAATAGCATGGGCCTACACACAGGGAATTTTTTTTCTTTTTTTTCTTTTCAAGAGTGCATGCGGAGGTAGTTAAAAGTAGTTGAGAGTTTCCTCATAGAAACCCACCACGTTTCCACTACTTTTATTTTTATTTTGTAAATTGATTTTATTATCCTTAGTAATTATTTCTTATTCAATGTTTTTTAATATATCAAGGGTAAATTGTAAAAAAATCTAGTTTTGGAGAGCAAGCTCTCTTCTCTTAATAATATACTAGAAATTACCTACACCCGATGGGTGTGGGAGTAGTGGGTAGTTTTACAAAAAAAATTTAATTAGTTTTTTATTTTGTTTATTATGTTTTGACACTTTTGTCCCTAATGAATAAAATGTTATTCATGATATATTAATCTTTGAGGGTTGAACGGGTAAAAAAATATCAATTTTGATTAACAAAGCCTCTTCTCTTAATAATAGTACACACACACACACACACACTGGTTTGGGGGAGGAAGCCAGGGCTAAATTTGAAACGGATAGCTCTTTCTCGGTTTTAAGTCCGAAGTATGACCTTTCTTCAATAATTTGAACCTAACGTACAAGCTTTTGGTACAATTAGTCAATTACTAAATCTGATTTGATTTGATATGATATATATGAATATTGTCTTTTTATTATTATTAAATTAATAAACTCATATAATTAAGTCGAAAATTAAGACAGACATAGTACGACAGAACAAAATCACCAATTCAGATTCTAATAATCCAATCCCGATATATTGATTATATAGAAATCCAATCATATATCCATCGATCTACAAAATTTTTATGGAAGAAGAAAAAATTCATGGGCACAAACCTCAATGGGAGTCCCAAGGAGCTATATGGATGAGGATGGGTTTAGGGACCTTGCTTTCCGTTTTGTACTTGGAAAGTCAAATCCCTCATGAAATACTCGCTACAAAGAGAAAATCCACCCAATTTCTAAAGAATTTAAAGAACTAGATGGTGCTTAACAAGCAAATTGGGAGAATTCTTTGAGTTTTGTTACTACTTGCTCACCAGAAAGAATTGGGAGATTGGGAATTCCAAGTTATCGGTGTTAGAAGGGGTCAAAACCCTTGTCTTAATCTCAACCATCCAAGTTCATTCAAATAGCAATGGATGTGCATGTTATCCTTCAAAATTGGCCAAAAAAAGGAATCCCTTTATAGAAGGGCCTTGTGTCGCCCGCGCCCGCACGCCCACACACACAAATATCAATTTACAGAGCTGGCTTTTACAACTCTATTTAAATTTATACCCACGTCATTATACTACTGCCCAACAACCCAAAAAATTTTCTAGATGGAGTTCTAGTTCTACCTACCCCTATGGGAACCAAGAATTTAAATTTCGATTTCAGTACTACAAATTAAAGAAAATTTCAGAAAAGTTTCCTATTTTGGTAGAAGTTCCTGTTAAAGAAATCATAGTAATTACATTTATAAAGTTATATTTTTGAATGAAACTTTTACATAGATAATCTAACGTGTAATAAACCTACTTAGTCTTCTTCTCTATCGAGAAACCCTACGTCGAGTGACAACTAGGCCTTCTTCTTCAGTTCCATCTCTATTTCGAGTCCGGAAATTCTTGCTCGTGGTAGGCATCTGGCCTTGACGCAATGTGGAGAGTGTGCGTGAACAAGAGTTTTTGAGGCTATTGGCCTATGCTCGGGTGGTGCTTCTGTAGAGTTATTGCTAGTTGAGGCTTTGGCAAGATGTTTATGGAACTGATCATTGTTGCATGGTGGTGATGTACATTAGTGGAGCTTTGTCGAGAGTTCTTTGGACTCGTTGGCCTCATGGCTCCAATGAAGGTGTGGTTTAGGAAGTGTGGGGTCAAGGCTGAGTGGATCATGCGGCGATGGCTTGTCAACGACTGTCGTGGCGACGGGTTGTGTGCGACATGGTAGTGGTGGCCTGGATCGGACAGCGACGATGCTGGTTGTACGTGCAGCTATTGTGTGCAGGGTTATAGCCTGGGTCGATCAGAACATGCTTGCTGGGCCTTTAGTTATGGTTGTTCTTTTGGGCTGGTCTTTTGGCTAGGTTTTTCTAATTAGATTGTTTTTGTTTTAGAGAAACGAGAATTGAGATAAAATCGCTGTGTATTCTCATTGATAATATGAGCCTCTTTATATAGAGGATTACAATGCATAGAATCTGAATCATACAAGGAAAGGTAATCATACATTGAATAGGAATCTCTAGATTCTTCTAATTAAACCATATTACCACTAGGTTAAATAACCTAGAGTTTGGCTCAGACACATATTCTTGATTTATTTGAACACTCCCCCTTGTGTCGCCCAAACGTGGTGCTCCTCTCGTTGCCTCATTAAAAACCTTGCTGAGTAACAAAAACACTGTGGGACAAAAATAACCTCTGTCGAAGGGGAAAAAGAGCACAACACACCCTTCATGTTTCAAGACCATACATATAGACATCTCCCCCTGATGCCCGCATCTCTCCCTGATGACTATGATCACGGGAGTTCGGATAACTTCCGCAAACGATCCTACCAACATGTTTCTCGAAAGTGGAATTTAGACAATGACTTAGTGACCAAACCTGCCACACTGTCCTCAGATTGAACCTAGTTCACTTTGATCTTGAGGAGAGTCTGTTGTTGCTGATTATCCTTGGTGTTGTCACTTTTGATGTAGCCTTGCTTCATTTGTTCAAAACAAGCAGCATTATCCTATACACTCGTAGGCTCATCTGTGGTAGACTTCAAACCACAATTGTTCGAACATGCGTAACTATGGATCCAATCCATATACATTCACTAACCATTTCGTGAAGAGTAATAATCTCTGCATTGTTCGAAGATATAACGACTAGGGTCTATTCTGTAGACCTCCAAGATATCGCGGTCTTACCTATGGTGAACACTTAACCAATTTGGAAATGAACATTGTGTGGGTCAGAGAGATACCCAATATCAGTAAAACCTTCCAAAACACATGTCGTTTTGGGATGAGGATAGAGGACGCGGGCCAGTGTTGGTTGCATTCCTAGTGTGTGATAGGTTCAAATCCATCATCTCTTTGTAGGGATAGAACAAGCCCATATCGATCGTACATCTCAAGTACCGAAAGATATCTTTTACACCAATCTAATGGCATCGCGTTGGCGCACAGCTATACCTAGCTAACAAGTTCACAACATATGAGATGTCCGATCTTGTGCATTGGGGTAAGTACAATAATGTGCCTAGTGTACTTAAGTAAGGCTAGGGATGGCAATGGGGCGGGTTGGGGATGGGGATCACAATACCATCCCCATCCCCGGGGTCATTCTCTACCCCCATCCCCGCCCCAATCACCAATAAAATTATATTGGGGATTCCCCATCCCCATCCTCACTGGGGACCAAACCTCCAAACCCGCCCCAAATCCCCAATAAGAATTTAATAAATAAAATATTTTTTTTTTCTCATATTGCCTTTTTTAAAATCAAAATCTACAACAAATAAATTTAAAACATGATTAAATTCATAAATCATAATTCATTGAATGCAAAAGTCAAAACACAATTAAAGTAAAAGTGTAGCCATTAAAGTAAAGTAGTAAATGTATATATTTATGATTTATATTATAAAAAATGAATTAAAATATATATAGTTAAATATATGTATATATTATTGGGGCGGGTTTGGGGATGGGGATCACAATACCATCCCCGCCCCATCACCAATCTTAGATAGCGGGGATTGGAGATCCTCATCCCCATTCCCCATTTGTCCCCGAATTCTCCCCCCATCAGGGGCGGGTATCCAATGGAGCTCCGCCCCTCCGGGGATTTTTGCCATCCCTAAGTAAGGCACTTCTGCCTCTAGGACATCTTTGTCATCATCCTTTGAACGAAGAGGATCCTTTTCAGGATTAAGACTACGGATAATCATAGGGGTGCTTGTAGGCTTGACCTTGTCAAAATCCCTAAGCATCTATTAACATGATGCTCAAGTTTTAAACTGAGACATAATCATGTGCTCCCAAAATCATTCATCTCAAAATCAGATTTCAAGTGTTCAGCAGTTTCCCTTAACTCTTTAAGGGCTTCCAATGAAGATCATGTCTAACATGAACCGCGATGGAATCGAAAACTTGTTATAGAAATGCATGGGCATATCCCTTCCCAATCAAGTAGTCACTTTAGTGAGCGTTTCAACCTTATTGTAAACGCACTCCATGGTCTAGAGCCACTTGAATTGGGTAAATGAAGTTCACCATGAATCTTCATGTATATTCCGTATCTAGATCTCTATAGAGATACGTAGTGACCACATTTGTAAGATGCATGTTCAGTTATTCGAAAACTACCAAACTGACAGGGTAGTGGAGTGTAGTGACATCCATTACGAGAGAATATGTCAAATTGTAGTCGATTCCAAGGCGTTTTGTGAGAAGCCTTGTGCCATAAGGCGAGATTGTCATCTCTTTTTCTCATCACGCTTTCTAACGAAGACCCGGCCATTAGTCAATAGGTTTTATGTTAGGAGGTGTTAGCGTCATTGGCTCAAAAACCTTCCTCTTCGTTAGAGAATCCATCTTAACCTAGATCATATCTTTCCATTTAGGCCAGATTTCTCTATGTTGGCATTCATTCATCAGCAGAGCGTGGTTCAATATCATCAGACTCAACAAACTCATGCGCAACTATATCATCAATTATGATGGAGTTTCTATCCCACGTCTCATGTACACTAGTGTAATTTTCATAGAGCTCTATATTCTCAGGAATAGGTTATGACGTTGAGGCATCCCCTAACGATAACCATAATTCGAAAGATACTCATGAGACTGATTTTGAGTGTCGATGATCCAAGGATTGATTTGTACCAAAGTATCTTTCGAACACACGGGCCTCCCACACATCCTAGCTGGGGCCATGGTCTGTAACGCCAGAGTGTCACCCTCTTTGGCGTAGGAGCCATGCTTACCTCCATGTAGGATGGCGTTATGTCTTCTCGTAGGGACGTCCTTCCTTGCAGGTATATTTGCAGCAGATGTGTGATCTTGTCATTTTAACGGGGATCGAGATGAGACATAATGGGGACAAGCCACAACAATTCTTATCGTTACTTCTGAACATCCGTGTTCTTATCTTCCCCTAACGGCGGGAATACTATCTCATCAAAATAACAACCCACTAATCTAGCGGTAATGAGATCGCTTGGCAAGGGCATTAAGTGGTAGACGATTGTCAGAGTCTCAAATCCAACATAGTTGCCCATTCGTCTATAAGGACCCATCATAGAGCGCTGTGATGGCGCAATTGGCACATAAATGGCACACTTAAATATGCTTAAGTACGATACTTGTACCCAGTCACAAGCTGTAATGCAGAGATAGATTGAGTGGCGGTGGGTCGTAGACGATTTAGCATAGCTGCATGCGATAGTACATCACCCCAAGCAGATATAAGGAGATTGGTGCGCATTACCAATGAGGAGACTACCATCGTAGTCATTTCCGCGAGACCATTTGGGTGTGTACATGGAAATATGATGTCTAACATCAGTCTCATTGCAATAATCATCGAAAGTCTTCGATGTAAACTCTCTAGCATAGTCAAATCTAATTGACTGAATAGGATGATTTGGGGAGTGAGCCCGTTGTCATATAATATGTGCTAGGAGTGTAGTATAAGCAGCATTACAAGTGGACAATAGCACAACACGTGACCAGCGTGTTTGCGCGTCAACCGACATTATGAGATATTTAAACGTCCGCAAGTTGGTTGAATCAATCCATAGAATCCCCATGGATTCTATGTAAGAATAGAATGAGTATTTTCATATCCTTTTCATAGGACGGTCTCAGTCCTAAATTTCCTAAGGAACAGGCTTTGTAAAACGAGGAGCCTTAGAAGCAACCAATGAGGATTTTGGTTAGACCTAGGCGTTTGAAACGCTATTTGAAGCAAAGTTGGTGATTGCAGCATCACCTAAGGTGTCATCACCATAATGTACGCTATCCATAGCATCATGGATAAGAACTGTGCCAACCCTAGGCTGGTGGTGGACGACGGCGGCTCTGGAGGCAACGGCGGCGATCAGACTTAGTCCAGGAATCAACTTTTGATTCATGCTTCGTTTCGCTCGAGAGAAAAGATATCCATATGAAGTTTTTAGTAGACTGATCATCATATCATGACTAGGATGACCTATCCTGTCGTAACAAAGCCAATATGTGTCTAAATCTAAGAGATCTTCTCTCATGACTTTATTGGATTTAATAGCTCGAATAGTGACATAGAGTCCACTAGAGAGACACATAAACTTCTCTAAGATGCGCCTTTGTTTGCAATCGTTAGAGGCATTGCAAAGGAACTCATTTCCATTCTCTACATGCTTTCTCGCATGGAATCCGTTGGCTATTCATAGGTGCGATTAGCCCTAAGAGCGCAGAGAGTTTCTGTGACAGAAATTATGATGCCATTTGGCAAGTGGAACTTGGGCTATTCCATATCCTTAAATTAATTCTGATGGCCCAGCCATCGTAGTCACAAAGTAATTTGCTTAGAATCAAAATAGAGTCATAATAAAAAGAACTCGAAATTTTATTCATAAGCCAACGGAGTACATTATTGTCTCTTAACCATTAGGAGAATCTAATCCAAATGCTAGCTAATGAAAAACAAATGTACTCGTTTGACTTCTTTCGGTAACTCCAAAATAAATATGACCAGGTTAATAGAGAGATGTCGGTGGAGCAAAGCTTGCTTAAATACCACTTATCTCAAAACCTTCCTAGACATCATACTCATTTTGTATGAGCCTATGTGAAGAAAAACTGAACCAATGGCATTTAATACAAAGTAAATGGCAATTGCCTATTACATCTCTTGGAAAAATAAAGACTTAATCAGAATTGGCGATCTATTGATCCTAGCCAGATTTGTAGTCTTCAACCCTTCACTCTAGATAATGTTCTTGATCTTCTTGTTCCACATAGTGAACTTCTCTTGCTTCACAATATGCTTTGCAGGAGGTGACAATTTATTCACGAGCTCTACAAATTTGTGCCCAATGACTGGATACTCCACATCGAGAACATACATCTCTCTGCTCAGACTCCATCGATTGAGGCGCTTTGAAAGCGTCATTTAGATGGCTCTTAGTGTTGGTGGCGCCACCAACATGGCCAGAGGCATTGCCTCCCTCTCTCTTTCCTTGTTGATCTCTTCGGTTCCGTGTTCGCCTATTTTGGTGGTTACCTTCCCAAGTAGAGCAATTATATGGACTAGAATGTCTAGAAGTATCCCTAAGATTAGGGTTTCGCTCTTGGCGCCCTCTCTTAGGGGCGCGACTATAATTGGA
Source organism: Rosa chinensis (assembly GCF_002994745.2). Lineage (NCBI taxonomy): Eukaryota > Viridiplantae > Streptophyta > Magnoliopsida > Rosales > Rosaceae > Rosa > Rosa chinensis. The sequence goes on from NC_037091.1 coordinate 42,697,684, forward strand.
TTTCGGAATAAACTTTGTTTCTTTGGATCTCGAATTATTGTTCTTCACAAGGACGTTGTCATGATTTTTAGCGACATTCATAGCTCCAATAAGCTCATGAAACCTTGTGATCCGTCCTGCAGTAACATCGATTCGATAGTCCTTAGCAACCATCAATGTAGAGACGGGGAAGGTAGAGAGAGATTTCTCAATCAATATCGCGTCTGTGATCTCTTTACCACATTATTTCATTAAGGATTTAATGCGAAGTGCTTCCGAGTTGTAGTCAAAAACTGACTTGAAATCACAGAAGCGCGGAGGCTATGCCATCTCACTTCTAGGTCAGGTAGCATGGAGTCACGGACGTTGCCAAATCTTTCTTAGAGTGAGACCCATAGCTTTCTATGGTCTTCTTCATTCATACACTTGTACTGGAGTGAATCATCCATAAGACGAGTCATTAGGATGATGGCTTTCGCCTTATTTACCTCTAAGGCTGCTCTATTTGATTCTAAAGCTTGAGCTTGCTCAACAGTTAGCACGTCCTGGCTAGGCTCGAGAATCATATCTAGGATTTCGTCAGCCTTGAGATGCTAGCGGATATCACGAACCCACCTATGATATCCAGAGCCAGTTGTTCCCAATGGAGAAAAGTCCAATTTGTTCAGGTTACTCATCCTGAAAGAGAACAAGAAAAATGGTTAGTTTCAGAGCGAAAAAGCTACCACGAAAACATATAAAATTCCTGAGCGTAATCGCTTCTAAGAAATTAGAAATTTCTAAGCATAATCGCTTCCAAGAAATTCAATTCTAACAGGTATTGGATTAGATCGAAACAATGATGCAAGTGGTCGATTATAAATTTTCTACAAACTCTAAGTTTGGAGATCTCAACAAGCTCCTAAGCTTGGAGTGAGCATGAACCCCCACAGTTAGGCTTAATTAGGTCTCCCCTATGATGAATAAAGGGGGCGTAGAAGAAGGGAGTTTGTAAGTCCCCGAGAAAAAGAAGAGAATATAAATAAAAACTCAAAAAGGGGAACTTTTAGTGAAACATACCTCTTAGGATTGCAGAGCATATTCGATCCTTGTTATAGGATTACAGATCAGCTTTAGACCTAGGCGAACAGACTTGTAGGATTGCAGATGAACTGCAATCCTAGTGCAGGCAAACTGATTTGAAGGATTGCAGTGTGGTTCTCGATCCTTGTTATAGGATTGTAGACTGCTATCAATCCTAGTTTCTGAAACTGGCAGATGAGAGATGCGCGGGGCTGCTACTGGCAAGTTCTGAGTTAGGCAGGAGCTGTGGGCGTACGTGGCAGGTGCGGTGTGCTGCTTGTGGCGTATGTTGCGCCCTGGCTTGCGATGTTGGGTTGCAGAGATATGCTATCGATCCTAAGCTAGGATTGAAACATGTTTGCAATCCTGGTCTGGGCAGATGGTGAAGTAGGTGCTCGGTGGATGTGGTGCTTCAAGGGCAAGCGACTGAACTTATGCGTAGGCTAGTAGCTGCAGAGGCTTGCAGTAGGAATAGGCGCACTGGCATGCAGGAGAGGTGCACGGCGAATGGCAGCGAACTGGAAAAAGGATTTTTGGGGTTTTGGGTTCTTGAAACTGGAGTTAGGGCTCGTGCTGATAACGTGTTTTAGAGAAACGAGAATTGAGAGAAAATCGCTGTGTATTCTCATTGATAATAGGGACCTCTTTATATAGAGAATTATAATACATAGAATCTGAATCATACAAGGAAAGGTAATCATACATTGAATAGGAATCTCTAGATTCTTCTAATTAAACCCTGTTACCACTAGGTTAAGTAACCTAGAGTTTGGGCCAGACACATATTCTGGATTTACTTGAACAATTTTTTTTTTCTCTATTTATTTTCCTTTTTTAGGCTTAGCACCATCGCCGCCATCTTTCATTCGTAGGTTACTTGTTAACCTACTTGGTGTAATTTATTTATTTATTTCCATTAGAATGCTTTGATAACCAAGGGATGTTAATTATTAGATGTTTGTAAATCATGGGCTTGAACTAACTTTAGAATTTCATGCAGATTATAATTGTTGTTATAGACTTAAAATGTTGGATATATTAGTACTAATTGTCAGTTTGGATTTGTATTGATGTATGTTGTTTTTGAGGTGGATTTGGTTATTGTTCGGAGCAGGTTGGTTCTAGGAGATGAGGGTGGACATGTTTAGAAGTGTAGATTTTATTTCTTTTACAGGTTTGTGTTGTCCACTTTTAAGGAAAGTTCCACTGAATTTTCGGTAGAATTTTCTCAAAAAGTGAGCCCTGCAGGGCCATCTCCGATTTCAAGGTGAATTCAGGGTGAGTACTGTCACCAACAATCATTTTCCCTTTAGAACTACTAGTTGCTTCCCTTATAAGGGGATAGTAAAGATGAATCCAACTGGATGACTGATCATGTACTTCTCCATATTGATTATATCTTTAAGACTCATAGCCAGCTATTCTAGCTCTGTGGTCTTCATCTTAGGTGGCATGATCAAAATTAACTTCACAGATAAATTGGTTTAATCCTCCACCCACAGAAGATTGACCATATTCATATCTTTCACCTCCACAACTTGTTCCGCTTCCACCATCTTCATCATCATCAAAACTATCTGGAGTTGCTATACCACCCCACGCATCATCACTATCTGAATTATCCCCTGGGTTTTTAACAACTTCTTCAGATAAGATCCTCTCTACATTGATTCCAGCATATAATTGAGGCCAATCCCATATAATTGAGAAAGATGAAGTGAATGAGTTAGTTTTTGAAATTGCTTCATCATGAATTCTCTTTGTCCATATTCGTCTTCAGGGAATTTCTCCTCACTTGGATTCCACTCCTCACTCAGATTTCCCTCGAAGGGAATAATCCTCATCCAAATTCGCTTTAAGGAGATTTCTCCTCACCCATATTTGCTTTGAGGAGATCTCTCCTCACACAGATTTGGATTTAGAGAATTACTTCTCACCCAGAATCGAGCATTGAGGATATTTCTCCTCACCTTGATTCACCTTGAGGGGATTTCTCCTCACCTAGATTTTTCTTGAGGAAATCTCCATTCACACAAATTTGCATTTAGAGAATTACTGAGTCTTTTCTATTTTTTTATTTTCATCAAAATTTACAGATATTTCTTCACTTTATCCGGGATATATCCCAAAATTCTTCAGTTTATTGGAGATATATCCCAAATATCTAATATATCGGAGATATTTGACGATGTCGGAGAAATTTTGAAGAAAACGGTAGAAGATAAGATATTAAGCCCCTAAAATATATTGGTCCTCCGCAAAAGGGAGATATGGGGGGATATATCGGAAATATCGCAGATATTTCAATCCTTGAGGACAATGAAGGGGGCCTCAATGAGACCTAGTTAAGAGTTATGGCCTCAAATCCTAGATGTCATGCCATTAAGCAAATACAAATTTCATTTTCAATTCCACATAATATATCTTGCAGCATCATAATCTTGCAACACTATTATATATTAATTTAAGAAAGATCTCTACAGATTCTTTCACTACGATTTTTCTTCATTTAATTAAATTATTTCCTATAATTGCCTGCAAGCAGTTCAAGATATTGCCTACACAGATTATCAGTCTTTGGACTTTGGAAGTGTCATTGACAACATTCGAGTTGGAATGATGGACATTCAAGGGGTACAAACACAAGTTTACCAATATGGCTTTTGAATGAGAACCGAATGCAACTTGGTTTGGTTTGGTTTTTTTCAAAATGTATTATGGACATTGTACAATAGGAGACTCATCCTTCTAATTGATCTTTGAATAAAATTCCAGTTTCTTATTAAAAAAAAATAGCATTAATATATTGTTAGGTGACAATGTCACCTATAAGCATTAACTTTTCTCTTCAGATATTAATTAATTTCGACCAAAAAAATAGCATTAATAAATTAGATTTAGAAAATGCGTATGTCCAAATGAAGTTTATTAAATTCATTTACAAATAAATTTTTACACCACAACACTAATTTGGACAAATTACACACACACACATACAGTGCTAATTCTCTGCTCAGAACCTCCGCATATATTAAAATATGCGGATTTTCTTGATAGACTCTTTTTTCGATCGCATATTTACATATCGGTCATTCAGTTTTTAGGTTCTAATGTATAGATCACTTCTGCAAATTTTCAGCCAAATTGATGATCGTTAAGCCATTCATAACTACGATTTACAATTATAAACATGAACGGTTCAGGTTGGACAGATTCAGTTCGTTCATTGATTTAATCTAGTTTGATACCTTAACGATCATCAATTTGGCTGAAAATTTGCTGAAATGATTTATACATTAGGACCTAAAAATTAAACAGTTGAGATTCATTGGCTCTGATGAGATTGAGGACTTTTTTGTGAGACACATTTTTCAATTACATTTCAGCAAATCAACAGCTATATATTTAGATATTTATGAGTGGATCATTTATGAAAATTTTCAACCAAATTGGAAATCACTAGGGCATTTATAATAGTGATGTATTATTTATGAACATGAACAGTTTAAATTGATAGATTTGATTCGTCCATTTATTTGATATAGGTCGATACCTTAACGATTTACAATTTGGTTGAAAATTTATAGAAGTGATTTGCTCATGAATAAAACATCTAAAGGTTGATTTTCCAAAATTTAATCGAAAAATGAGTTCACAACCATTAATCGAAAAGTTCTCAAGTAGTCCTCATTTGTTGGGTTCCTGCAAATTATGAAAATATTATGTGAAAAGTGAAAAGCACACATGCATGCATATGAATATATATATATATATATATATATATATATATATATTCATATGCATGCATGTGTGCTTTTCACTTTTCACATAATATTTTCATAATTTGCAGGAACCCAACGAACTTTGAATTCACAAACATGTGTTATGCAAATCTATTGATTGAATGTACGTACAAATTTACTGATCAAACTACATGAAATTTTTTCTATTTTTGATTGAAGAAAAAAAAATTGTTGTTTAAATCTAAGCATGAGTGTAATATGAAAAGAACAAAAATCAAAATAATTTTTTTTTAGAAGAAAGCCAAAATAATATAGAGCCATTAGATTTTAAAAAGATAAGATGGTCTTTTTTTTCAAGAATTACAATTCATGATAATCAAACTTCATCAGGCAATAGCACAACAAGTTTAATATGTGGAAAAATTTATTATGTATTGCAATCCGGAGAAGGATCTGGTTTACGATTTTCACCATTTTTTTTTTTTTTTGGGAATGAATAACTTCACTAAGGGCAGAGCCAGCCCGGCAAAAAGCTGAGGCACCAGATACAAACAGAAAAGGGAAGGATAATCTCCATCCAAGTCAAACTAGAATAGGAAAAGCAGAAAAACCTAGAAACTGGAAAGAAAAAAGTCTCCACGGTTGCATCTCAGAGGACCCACCGTCCAGCGGTTTTAGATTTTCACCATAAGCGCACGCAATTGCAACAATCACACTTAATTTGACTTTGTAGCCCTACATATGTGTATAAGTAGGAGCAACCTAAACACCACTGGTCGAACCAAACAAAGCCGAAGCATAATCCGATATATCATTTTGCCACAACTACTCGATCGAGAAAGTAAGGAGAGATCGGTGGGCATAATGAAGTTAGAAGCTGAAGTAATCTCCAAACAGATTATCACTCCTTCTTCTCCAACCCCTGACCATCTTCGCCATTACCAGTTCTCATTTCTTGATCAAGTATCTCCCCCGGTCTATAACCCTTTGCTCCTCTTTTATGAATTCAATGCCAAAACTCAACCCAACATCACTGAAATATCCAACCACCTGAAGACCTCCTTAGCCAAAGTCTTAACCCTTTTCTACCCACTAGCCGGACGACTCAATGGCAACCAACACGTGGATTGCAACGACAATGGTATACCCTACCTTGAAGCTCAAGTGAACTGCAAACTCTCAGATGTTCTCGACAATCCGATACCCGGAGAACTCAACAAGCTCATGCCATTTGAACTGGACGATGTGGCAAACAAATTTGCCCTTGGTATCCAGCTCAACATCTTTCAATGTGGTGGTTTTGCTATTGCTCAGTGCCTTTCTCACAAGCTCGCAGATGGGTTATCATACTTCACGTTCAGCAAAACTTGGGCCGCCACTGCCCGTGGCGAACCCAACATAGCACATCCGCAGTTCATTTCCGCCACACTATTCCCTCCCAAGAATTTAAGTGGATTTGATGCGCGCACTGGTATCACAAGAAACAAAGTGACAAAACGCTTTGTGTTTAGTGCCTCTAACATAGAGGAGCTCAGAAAAGTTCAAGCACATAAGAACGTAACACGCCCTTCACGTGTTGAGGCCTTATCTTGTTTCATCTTGAGCCGATTTATGGAGGCTACCAAAGATATTGGATCAGCTGACAAGTTTTACAGGGTGGTTCATGCTGTGAACTTGCGGCCGAGGTTCGACCCACCACTGCCGCACCATTCCTTTGGGAACCTTTACCGAATAGCCATGACAGCACCGTTACAAATAAGTTCCAGGGAACCATATCATGGTGTAAGTACAAGATTTTGTACATGTTATTTGTTGGCATTCCCATACAAAGCTAGTGAAGTATATCATGACAATTCATCACTGAAGAAGCTGGAAAAGGGCCTAATACTGATCTCAAATATGTTACAGGTAAATGCATCTCATGAGTCAACATATGCATTGGGATTGCAATATGTGTTGCAATCCTTGAGTCAGTCCTAGGTGTTTGTTTTTGGAAAGTATCTTTCTATTCTTAAATTTTATTATGCAAAGATTTTTTTCACCAGTTAAAATCGTCCCATTGAAGACCTAATTGATTTAGGTCTGTTTATTTTAATTGGCAATCTTTTGTTAAAAAGATCTTTCCTAATAGGAATCAATTAGGGTTAGACGCATTGATTGTACACGATTCTTTCTCCATATAATTCTGAAAATATGGTCTAGGTTTAGAGAGCTTTTAATTTGCATATCATATCAATTTGCATGTGATTGATGCATATATTGTGGGTCTAAACTCTCCAATTCAAATAGTGTTTAAGGAAAGGAGTTTAGAAAATCTTATCTGCATTTAGAATTGTTTTGAATACATATCAGATAAAAGATTGTGATTGCATGTTGTTTTGAAAAACCTTTCCATGTTTATCTCAATCGGTGTTTAATGTGATTGGATTGAGGGGGAGTCTTTATCTTCTATAAAAGGTTTTGAAACTGCATTATGAGAGGCAGAGTTTTCTGATTGAGAATTTTAATTGTGCTGCATAGTCTGCACTAACTGTTTTACAAAACTCTCATTGTTTGTTTGATTGATTGATCATACTGCTTGTTCACTGCATTCATCACTTGCATATGTGATTGAGATCAGTGAGGCTTCAAGGCAAGATTGAATCTGAAGGCGTGTCCAGATTTCTTCATCTATACAGATTGCTTCATAGTTGTTTAGAATAGGTCTTTTACAGTTGTGAGCAAGTTAGCATTGTTGCTAGTCAATGTGGTTGTGTTGAATACCACTACTTGTGATCTGTAACGATTTGATTCATATTGGATTTGATTCTCGTGTTGGCTACGTTAAAAGCCACGCAGTGAAGTTTCCTCAGTGGAGAGGTTTACACTGCGTCAGCAAGTCTTGTGTTCTTTTATTTGTGTTGTTGCTTGTTTGAATAACTGTCATTACTCAAACTCTATCAATTTTGTTCCATCCGGTAATTACAATTGGCATCAGAGCGGGTTCTAAAGCTTTTTAGTAGATCTGAGGACATGATGGAACATGAATGTGACAGAGCTGCTAGTTCGATAAATTGTCCCCCATATTTTGAGGGTGAAGATTACTCGCAATGGAAGATCATGATGAGGTTCAAGCCTAAGAAAAAGGTACAAAATTTTGCTATCTCTTCTGTTAAAATGAAAGATGTGGATGATAGTGATTCTGTGGATTTAGCTTTACTAACCAAAGAGTTTAAAAAATTTCTGAAAAATAAAAACTCTTATGGTAGTACTTCAAAAAGTATATCTGAATCAAAAAGGGGGCAATTATCTGAAAAACGAATTGACAAAAACCCAAAAGTCAATAATTTTGATAAAGAGAAAAGCGTTGTTGAAAAACCTATACGTTATGAATGTGGTGGTATTGGTCATATCTCTTCTGATTGTGGAAACAGAAAATATAGCTCACGAAATAACAAGGCTCTTAAGTCAACTTGGAGCGACAGTGAGGAAAATTCTCAAACTGAGAATGAAGAAGAGAATATTGCTTTCATCTCCTCACCTTATCATGAGGCATCTGACGATTCCAACAGTAAAGGTAAGATTTTTGATATATCAGATGATGTGACTAATGATAAGTGCAGGGAACTGTATAAAGCTTCAAGAGTGATGTTCAAAAGAAATCTTAAACTTGAGAACGAGATTGAGCAAATCAGAAAAGCAAAGATCAAGGCCGAGTTAAATCTTGAATCATGCAAAGAAAAATGGGAAGGTGAACGCTTTGCTTACACTGACAAAATTGATATTTTGCAGGATAAGATGAATTCCCAAAATTGGGAGGTGGAGCGTATTGAGTTGATTGACAGGATTAAAACCCTTCAGGTTGAAGTTAAAGCCCAATCAAATCTGAATATCTCACTAACCTCTAAAATTGAGAGTTTGCAGGTCAAGCTTGAAGAGTCTCAAGAAAAGTTCAACAAATTCTCAATAGGGTCAGATTTGGTTTCCAAAATGATTGGAATTGGAAAACCACACACCAACAAGAAAAGGTTGCGGCATAAAGGTGCAAAAATCAATCGTTCTAACTTTGTGAAAGGTGTGAGCTCAAGTGTGCACTCAAGCTCATCAAATGACCAAGAAACTCATCCCCCAACTCTTCCTCAAAAGCCTAAATTTGATTCAGCACCTCCACCTCATCAAAGGAGAACTCAGGTAAGTTCTGACAGTCACATATCTGTGCGTCAGCCTAGGTATATTCATAACTCAAAAAGTTTCACTCCCACTTGTCATTTCTGCGGAAAATTGGGACACATACGTCCTAGATGTAATATGCTCCGCAGGGTCACTCAAAATCAGAGGAAAGCATCAAAAATAGGCTCAACTGCATCGCTGCAAGCAGAGCTGAAAGAGCATCTGAAGTTGATTAGCAGGATTGCAATCCCCAAAGAGCAGAATTTGAAGCAGAAGCAAATCTGGATTAAAAAGGGTTCAAATAATTATTTTTCTGCTCATATGAATAATCTTGATAATATGCTTGAGCTTGCTTTCGTTCCTACGTACTGAACACAAATTGTCTAATTCGTTTACTAGGCCTTTAGACAGAACTCAATTTGAATCACTTAGAAGCACCGTTGGTGGATGCTCTAAGTATTGATACTCTCACTTCGCTTGATCCATTTTGCATGCATTCATGTTGTATGTCTTCATGGTAGTATAGGTGCATTATTATTTCCGTTTCTGCATTGTTAGGATCAGTTTCTGGAAATTCAAGATTGTGATTTGTATCCCTAAGTGTCTGACAGATTAATTTGAACTTAGATTGACGAGGGCTCTACTCCTTTTCTTAAATCTGTGTGCAATGAGCTGCTTAGCATGTTTTGAATTTGTTCCTGCATCACTCTGTAATTGTGAGCTTGAACAACATATTCTCTATCACCTTGAATCCTCACATGCACACATACTCTAAGTGGTGGTAAGTCATATTTGTTGGTTGGCCTGTTCTCAATACTCTTGTACGGAATATTTCCTCATTTTTGCTGCTCCTTGAAAAAAAAAAAAAAAAAAAAAAAAGAATGTTTTTTGGAGCATGGCCAGGCTATTGCCAAAGTAAACAGCCCTCGGTCGTGACGAACGATATGAGGATTGGGAAGAAACGGGAATGGTTTGGTCACCCCGGTGGATTATGAGACTATTGACTCGAGTAGATGTGCTCTTTGGGATGTCCTTGTTACATCTAGTACCCTAAAGTCATCTGACTTGGGAGCTGCTAGCTTAATACTCGTTACATGGGTCGTAGTCTTCTTGAGCAAAAATGTTACTTTGTGTGAAAGGCCAAAAGAAAAATTCAAAATCATGCCCTCACGGTGTTATAAGGGGGAATATAGTTTACGTGCTTAAATTTGTTTCGTATGTGAGGCTTGGTTTTCAGGTTTCCACAAATATTACACACCCCATCTTGAGATATGTTCACTCTTCACAACAAGAGGTATAGAATACTCGATCACCCTCTATCTTACCTTGTGATTGTCGGAATCAATTCACTCGTGTGAACTTATTTTGTTGCACTCTTGTTTATGATTAAGTGGTATTGCTCTTGTTGGAAAAGCTATGCGAATTAAATCTGTTCTTAACATTTGGATACAACCCACTCATTGTGTGTTTGCATTTCATCCTTGCATCTCTCATCACATGATCACACTTAGGGGGAGTATTGATACTTGGGCTATCTTTCTCTGATTGATTCTTCTTGGGCTGGTGTCTATTGCGAAACATCTACTGGTGATCCTCCTTCTACATAGCTTCCGCTACATAAGTTGCATTTGTCATAAAAATGTCAATGTTGCATCGCTTTTTTGTGTGTTCTGTGATGATATCATATTTCTGATATACATATACCAGAGATGGGTCTATCCCGTGGACAAAAACCGTGTAAATGATTTTGGTTTCAGTGGTGAAGCCAATCAGGTCACCGATCAGGTCATTGAATAGGTCACTGATTACTGAACATGAGAAGTTCAATGAATTTGGAAATGAAAGTGCGCTTGTATGACATGAAACCAAGCACTAATTGGGAGGCAATCCAATGAATGGATGAGGAGATGGCAACGGCATAGGAAACTTTTATGTTAAAAGGGTGTTATAGTTTACCTCAATCTTCTTTTCAATTTCTTTGCTTCTTTTCTGGTTCCTTTTTATGTTTTTAGTGTGTGTGCAGGTCATATAGTTGAGGAAAGATAGAAGAAGATCACTGTTGACCGAAACAGTTTTTCTGGCTCGCGAATCGGTTCATTTTGAACGGCTAGGGTTCACAGCTCACTTGGAATCAGAAGACGTACCATACATGGATCAAAAGCCCCAGGAGTCTATTTTCCAATGGAGTTGACAGATAGAAATTCTGAGTTCTAATGAGTCTGCAGTTTCCAGTTGAGTACAGAAAGGTCAGGGCAGAAAACCAGAAAACTGGGCAGCTGAGCCACATAAAGCGCAAAACAGGGGATAATTCCCGGGGTCCAAATGAGACAAGCCTTATATGTATTTGAAGCCCCAGATGTCTACTTCATTCATACCAAAGGGTTTCTGAATGTGACCCCTGTAGCTTCCGGTATTCAGGTTTGAATGGACAAAGGACATTCTGTCAGCATTCTGACAGTTTTTTTGTATTTTTTTGCTAACTTTGCAGGTCTCTAGTTTTCACATCCCTTGGACTTAGAATTCGCGCCACATATGTACAGAAAGCCCTGAATATGAACTTTCATCTCCAAGTAGGATCTTTGGATTCCGATTCTGAATGGATGAGCTATAAGCCTCGGAAGTAGGACTGCTGCAAGGTTTTAGCTGAAATCAGTTTGTGACAAGTGATGTTTCCTATTGTCTTTGAGCATTATTGGAGTACCTTTGGAGCATGTTTGGCATGGAGCTTATGTTAGGAAGTCAAGGCTTAATTAGCCTTGAGGTTTGTGTCTTTAGTTCGTCTCCAAAGGTTGTGTGCATTGGGAGGTCTATAAGAGGGAGCATTCTCTACTTTTCTTAACTATACTTGTTTTTGTTGCTTTCTTTTCTCTCTCTTTCTATACTTAAATCTTTTCATTACATGTGATTATTTGTCAAACATTGAGGACAATATTTGGTTTATGTGTGGGGGGAAGAAAATTGAAACATTTTTGCTATTTTTAAGTTGTTAGTTTTGTGTTTTCGATATATATATAAAAATTAAAAAAAATATATATAAAAAAAAAAAAAAAAAAAAAAAACGATATTCAGTTTTTGTGTGCTTCATAAGCTAGTTCGTTATCTTCATCTGTCTACTTGACAATGAATTCATGGATGGTTCTTGCAAGCTCTGGAGTTGGCTGCTGCATTAAATTTTGGAAAATTGGGAAGGCCATGCACATAGAGATTGATAGAAGTGGGAAGATACCAATGTTGAGGTTCTGAGTCCCATGCAGGGAATAAGACAAAGGAATATGATGATATCGGAATGAAATATTTGAAGTATGTGCTTTTGTTCCTTGTTGCATGCTCCTCTATTTATTCACTCAAGTACGAGCAGCACAAGAGCTGGTATTCTTGGGTTCATTCACAAGCTGTGTCTACATGTTCGGTTTTATTATGTTGTGCTCTCACTTGTTCATTAACTACAAGCTGAAGGTTGCCTTTGTCATTCCTAGACAAAAAGGGGGAGAATATTGGTGAATTTGATCAACTTGTGCTTTGATTGTTTAAATCTTTTGATATTGATCTTGAAATTGCGTTGACATTCCTATGCCTTATCTTTAACTTGCTTTTACAAGGTGTGTGTGATAAGTGTTACAGGAATTGCAGGCTTCTTCCCAAGTGAGGATCCTCAAGTACTTGTTGAGGGGAGTTTGTATTAATTAGATGTGTTTTGTATAGGAATGCCAAAGGGGGAGATTGTAAGTACAAGATTTTGTACATGTTATTTGTTGGCATTCCCATACAAAGCTAGTGAAGTATATCATGACAATTCATCACTGAAGAAGCTGGAAAAGGGCCTAATACTGATCTCAAATATGTTACAGGTAAATGCATCTCATGAGTCAACATATGCATTGGGATTGCAATATGTGTTGCAATCCTTGAGTCAGTCCTAGGTGTTTGTTTTTGGAAAGTATCTTTCTATTCTTAAATTTTATTATGCAAAGATTTTTTTCACCAGTTAAAATCGTCCCATTGAAGACCTAATTGATTTAGGTCTGTTTATTTTAATTGGCAATCTTTTGTTAAAAAGATCTTTCCTAATAGGAATCAATTAGGGTTAGACGCATTGATTGTACACGATTCTTTCTCCATATAATTCTGAAAATATGGTCTAGGTTTAGAGAGCTTTTAATTTGCATATCATATCAATTTGCATGTGATTGATGCATATATTGTGGGTCTAAACTCTCCAATTCAAATAGTGTTTAAGGAAAGGAGTTTAGAAAATCTTATCTGCATTTAGAATTGTTTTGAATACATATCAGATAAAAGATTGTGATTGCATGTTGTTTTGAAAAACCTTTCCATGTTTATCTCAATCGGTGTTTAATGTGATTGGATTGAGGGGGAGTCTTTATCTTCTATAAAAGGTTTTGAAACTGCATTATGAGAGGCAGAGTTTTCTGATTGAGAATTTTAATTGTGCTGCATAGTCTGCACTAACTGTTTTACAAAACTCTCATTGTTTGTTTGATTGATTGATCATACTGCTTGTTCACTGCATTCATCACTTGCATATGTGATTGAGATCAGTGAGGCTTCAAGGCAAGATTGAATCTGAAGGCGTGTCCAGATTTCTTCATCTATACAGATTGCTTCATAGTTGTTTAGAATAGGTCTTTTACAGTTGTGAGCAAGTTAGCATTGTTGCTAGTCAATGTGGTTGTGTTGAATACCACTACTTGTGATCTGTAACGATTTGATTCATATTGGATTTGATTCTCGTGTTGGCTACGTTAAAAGCCACGCAGTGAAGTTTCCTCAGTGGAGAGGTTTACACTGCGTCAGCAAGTCTTGTGTTCTTTTATTTGTGTTGTTGCTTGTTTGAATAACTGTCATTACTCAAACTCTATCAATTTTGTTCCATCCGGTAATTACACATGGTATACGAGAAGTGATAAGCAAGATCGACAATGAGTACGTGAGAAAACTACAAAAAGGTGATGAGCATTTGAGTTCCATAAAGACCCATGCTAAAAGTTTTGCTAAAGGCGAGCACGTTATAATTAGCTTCAGTAGTTATTGCTGGTTTCCTCTGTACGATAACGATTTTGGTTGGGGGAGGCCTACGTGGGTGGGGTCACCGGCACTGACGTTCAAGAACCTAGTGAACTTCATGGATACCAAAGAGGGTGGTGGAATTGAGGCTTATATTAGCTTGGAGGAGGAAGTCATGACTAAGTTTGAGAGCGATGTGGAGCTCTTCGCTTATGTGTCTCCAAGTGCGGTGCTGAACGTCTAAGCAAAATTAGTATGTGTTGTGGACAGTGCAAAATATGAAGGTGTGAGGCGAAGTATGTTTTTTCCTACTTATGGTACGTCCGTACTACCTAGAAGTAGTTTCTGTATTACAATTCAAAATTTCAAATTGGTCTCCGCGTAGTAAATCAGAACTGGTCATTTAGCTGTTGAAAAAGACCAAGTCTAGCTTTATGTATTTTCTGTACCGACCTCTTGTAATTTGCCCCAAGTAAATTGGTTTGGTGTTGCAACCAAAAAAATAAATTGGTTTGGTGTTGCTGCTGTAATTAGACTCTGTTCATATCAGTGATTCTGTGATTGCTCTGGGGTTTGGGTCTCCTGGTAAAAAGCAACTTTGCAGAGTGAAAAACCACTAAATTTTTCTTAAATCTTTAGGATGCTGTGCATGTAAATTTTGATTTAGGGCTTATTCATATCTTCTTGGGGTTTTAATTTTTATTTTTTATTTTGTCTACACGGTGAATAGATTACGGAAACCCAATGTAGAGTTAGATTCAAAATTCCAATATAGAGATCTCGTTTATAAATTTAAAGTTATAATCACGGGTAATTAAGTAATTTGAAGACGAATACTCTATTTCAATTAGAAGAAAGTTGCATCTAATTCCTTCAATCATAGCAACGATAAGAACGTCAAAAAGAGATGGTAAACAAGAGTGGATCACAAGGAAAAAAGAAAGGCTGTACATATTTTTTGTAACATTTTTTTTTTAAAGAAGCAGGAAGAGGACTAGCTCAACGTCCTCTCTTGAAGTATTATTGATAAGGAGAAAAAATTACATACGGGCTGGAGGACGTAAGCAAAGCCATGCCCAGAACAAAAACCATATATGCAAACCATGCAAAAAAACATTCTAGAAATTTCCTGATCCATACAACCAATACAATGGCAACAAAAAACCAAGACATGAAACAAGAAGCAAAAAGCTCATCTGAACCTATAAGCCACTCTACCAGAGAAGTCACGTCCAATGAAGGCACAAGGAATGGAGGGAGAGAGTCCCATATATGAGCTCCAGCATTGGACGCACCATAGTTAGCCAAGACGTCGGCGGGAACATTTCCTTCTCGAAAAGTATGGGTCACCTGTAAGCGCATATTGCGCGTCTGTGAACCCATTTAGCCACCTTGTTCGCAACCTCCAAGGAATAAGATTGGGAGACTTGAAAAACCGTATCACTATCATGGAATCAGACTCAACCCATAAGTCAATCCAGTTTCTTTGCTTTGCAACATGAATTGCTTCAAGAAAAGCTAAAATCTTATTGAACACTCTAACCTTCAAAGAGAAAGCTAGCACAAACATACTGTCATGGTTCCGCACAGGGCCGGACTTGAAGTTGTGGAGGCCTGGAGCAAAAATCTAAATGAGGCCTTACTAATTCCAACATAAAAAAAATATATTATATATAAAAACTTGGTCAAATTAATATAACAAGGCAAATAAAAATAATATATAAGAATGAAAAACATAATAGATAGGAAAATTAGCCGAAAAAGAAATGAAAAGACATGAGAATGTAAAAAGGAAAAGCAAAAAAATGAAAAAAAACATAAATAAAAGAGAGATAACTACAGATCGAACACAAGTCATGGGTGGAAAGTGGATAGTGACTTGGCCAACTAGACTACTTCGCGTTTCATTAAATTGTTTGACATTTTTGGTTAATATATGTTATATACACATATTCTGAGATCTGAGGCCTCACGAGATTGGAGGCCTAGCGCGGCCGCACCACTTGCACTACCCCAGGGCCACCCCTGGTTCCGCACTATTCCACCAAACCTGGGCAAGTCAAAGCTCCTAAAGGAGCCATCAATATTTATCTTTAGGCAAGGGTGCAACGGTGGAGTCCATTGCACACTGATGAAGCGAGGGGCAATAGCTCTGAGTTGTGACAATTGTAGATATGTGAATATGTCACGCCCCGAATTTTGAATAACAAATTCAAATTCGAAACATGAATTAAACAACAACATCAAATAAACGTCCTGAATTTTTTTCCCTTGAAATAAACAACCACACTTCACACCTCTCAATATTACATAAACCAAATCCTCAAGTTATTTATTACAGCAAACTCTTACCAATCAAATTGTAAGGCTCAATGAGCATAACTCACCTCACAATTACAAAAGCTGTAAAACCAAAACAAATACTCTAACCCGCACGATCACCGCCCTGATTCTCCTCACCTGCAGGATTACCCGCTACACAATTTGAATAGTGTACCGGGATTGCAACAACACCAAACCCGATAAGCTTTTGACAGCTCGTATGAGTAAATGAGAATGAACTGTTGATTTATTAAATTACAATTCTTATAACTCAAGTAACAACCAACAATCTCACGTCTGCAAGGAGACATCAAACAACTCACGGAAATCCACAAGCAATACATTTTCACAATCCTCTAATCATAATACACCACTTTGGTCCTACAACCACTCAACCCCATATAACACCACTTTGGTCCATCCCAACCACACGTTAGAGCTCTAACTATATCGCTACCTATCACCTTGGCCTAGGCTTAAGTAATACGACATACTTCGGTTAATAATAAACCGTCGAACTTTGGACATACCTGTCCTCAGAACAATAAACTCCGGTTAATAACAAACCGTCGAACTTCGGACATCCCCGTCCTCAGAACAATATACTTACGTTAATAATAAACCGTCAAACTTCGAGACATCCCTGTCCGCAGAACCATATACTTCGGTTAATAATAAACCGTCGAACTTCGGACATCCCCATCCTCAGAACACAACCACTCCGGTTATCCTTAACCGTCGAACTTCGGACACCCCAGTCCTCAGAACACAAACACTCCGATTATCCTTAACTGTCGAACTTCGGACAGACTGTCCTTAGAACCCTACATTTTCCAACTCTATACATCCCCCAATGTCAACCATAATATCAACATGACTAATTAATCATGATCATTACATATAAAGATGGTAAGTCACATTTCAATCCATAATAATTTAATCATCCCAATTCCACACTCTTCAATGTCACATCATTCCACATATAATCACGTAAATATATATATATATATATATATTTATATATACGTAATCACCCACTCATGAATGATCACTAATACCAACTATAGTTCACACAAAAAAATCGGGAAATTCATTTTGTATAATTAAATCATTTTACTTACCTATAGACCGTAGTTGATCAAGTCCATATGATTTAAAACAAATATTTATTCCATAAATATTTTCACACAATTACGACAAAAATAAAGTAATTAAAAGTACTCGGTTCGTAATATGAACCACGTGAGGTTTACTCACCTCTAATCCAGCTACGTCTTCTTAACAGCTCAACAACGATTTCACGAATCGTCCGCCAAATCAATCAGTCGATCACCTAATCCAATACGATCTTAACTTAGCCAACAACTCATAAACATAATTAGACAACGATCTAACAGTCGGATCGAAATTAAACGATGATCCAACGGTCGGATCAAAATAAAATGATGATCCAACTGTCGGATCCTCACAGATCGCCCTTAGGATCATACTCCTAAATTATCACGAAGATCCAACGGTCGGATCTTCCTGAATCACCCTTACTAACATCTCCACAAATTTATATGAAAATCCGACGGTCGGATTCTCACGAATCGCCTTCCAAATTATCTTTTTACAATTATACGACCCATGACCACACAAAGTCACTGGGATAGTCATACGATCAACATAACAAAATTACAAGTCCATCGGACGGTCAGATCTTCACAGATCATAAATCGAACGATTGAAATCGATCGAAATGTAAAAATTCATAACATAATCATACGATATCCAAAAATTGTGTATAATATATCGAAATGATCGTATCGAAATGTAGAATCTGAAAATGCACAGAAATTGTTCTTGTGACCCCCGGAGCTGGCCAGAAAGGGATGTCGGAGTTAGTGGCAGAGCCACCGCGGACCACCACCAATGGTGTCGGGGCCGGGCTGCTCTTCTTCATATTAACATGCTGATAATTTTTCTTAACTAGCTAAAGATCAGAAAATAACTGGAAGTGATCGAAAATTACCAAAATACTCACGGTGGCCGGAATTTTGCCAGAATCCGGTATGTGCTCCGATCGATGTAAAAATTTCAACAAATCGCTTCGATCCCTTCTGGATATTTGTTCAGAAACTCAAGCCGAGCTCATCAGTTCAAGAATCACAAGAAATGGTGGTATGTAGCTCGAGATATCTGGATCGATAGCTCGGTTTCGATTTAGATCGGGTCTGGCTTCCAGCCTCCACCACGCGCAGTGACGCCTTGAAAGGATACTTCTGGGAGCTTCAGGAGGTTGAGATGAGCTCGAGGATGAAGTTTGGTGATGATTGGCGACCTGTAGCTTGAGATATCAAGCATGAAACCAAAACGAGCTCAAACCGGGCGGAGCTTTCCGCCGTCGCTGGAGGCCGTTTTTCCGCACAAGGCTGCCTCTGAAAGCTGAGCAAGGCCAATACGAAGTTAATGGAGGTGGTCCGACGCTGTTTGGTGGCCGGTGGAGGGAGAACAAGCTTGGAGAACAATTGCTCTGTTTTTCTGGGTTCGGCCGAGAGAGAGAGTTCGTCTATTAAGCTTTTCAATTATGCATAATCATGTAAGAAATAAAGCACCGGTCTTGATTGATCCACTATTGCTTAAATCACGGAACACCCTACCTTTGATCAAAGGTGTTTGCCACTAAATTTTCTTTGATTAAAAAACTAGGTTATTACAGAATAATGGCAAGGAGGAGGGGCGGTGGGAAAAAGAAAAAGCAAGCCCAGCTAACTCTTTAAAGAGCCTATAAAGAAATGCTTGAAGCATGCAGAAGAAAATAGGGTCAACTACAAAGCACTACCAGACAACATATTTTTTGACAACTAAGTCCACAACCTTTTCTACTATACAATTAAGGACAGACACTATTCTCCTTTTACCTTCTTTGCTTTTTACATAGTATCAGCTATAGTACACAGTATCAGCCTATTTCTTTTCCAAACTAACACAGTATCAGCCTAAGGACTAGCCTTCAACATGCCACAATTTCACCTAACGACTTCCTGTCTAAGCGGCTACTACCAGGGCGGAATCACTGCTGCCTTAGTATGATAGGGGTCATTTTTTATAGAAAGACTGCTACTGCTTACTGACTGCTACTGCTACCAAAACATAGATGCAAAAACAGTAAAATATTTTTGTGACAGAGTACTGGGCACAAACTGAATTTATTTATTCAAACATAAATACAGATACAGAACCCAGAGCCTCACTCTTGGGCAAACAGCTAGAAGCTGTTTTAGCTACTCATAACTGATTTACAAACACTTACTTGTAATAGAAAGCACACTGTGTCCACAGACGGACTGCTACTGCTACTAAGATATGCTGATCTTAGAGATTTTCGAATATAGAACTAATGCCTTTCTCTTCGAATGCCTTCTAAGAGAAGCTAAAGCTCCTTATATAGGGAGCGGAACTCAAATTACAATTCAAAACAATAAAATGTACAGAACGACTCCGTGATTTCCTGCTTTCCTTAGTGCTCCTGCTGGTGGAGGTCGGCCGGGGAAAAAGCAGATTCCTTTAGGTGAAATGTTTTTTCACCTACTTTTTGAAAAGCAAAAGTCACTTTTGGGAAAAATCCAAAAGGACTTTCGGTGTTCTCTACACCTGCTGCTTCACATGTTCTCGTCGGTTTCTGAATTGTGACCAAGGACAAACGAGTCGTTATCTGCCTGGGCCATCCTTACTGTTGTTGCATTGTCTTCGACATCTGTATCAACATACATCTTGTAGTGGTTGTCAGTTTCAAGTTTTTCCACCCATCGTAAGCATGCCAGTGTCGAATCTATCTCCTTTCTGGTAAGAGATAGGAATAAGTCACTGCTGACTACGTCAGGATGATCGTAAGCAGTGATGATAATTTTTTCTCCTGCTGCCAGGAAGGTATTGTAGGTATCCTCAGAGATGATCTTTTTGATATATTCTAGAGTCATGGCCTTCATCCATGGAATGCTTGAGTTTGGTTGGCCATTGTACCCTACACAGGCTGGTTGAAGATATTTCCTTTGAATAATTCTTACATAATGATAAGGAGGAATATATTCAACTTCACCGTTTGCCTTCTGGATCCATTCTGGAGGAGTGGATCTGAACTTCAGTCGAAGCATACAGTCATTTTTTCTTACATTTTTGACTGTATTGACAATGATAGGCGGCAAACCTTTTAGATCATCATTTGTTTTAGTCCACAGATTATGGACAAAACCATTTTCAACAAGCCAGAGCTTGTGTTCTTGAGGATGTTCACTCTGAACATTAACCAGATATCTTCCAACATAAGGACCTGAAACAATAAAGAGAGTTGGAGGAACTAGGTCTTCTGGATTATGTCTTCCTATCAGACTATGGAATTCATGCCAGTCTGATTCATTAAGTGCCATGACAGGAACTCTAGCACTTTCTGGACTTTCAAGGAAGAGAATTTTTTCTTTTCTTACAGCACTCTGCTGTATATGACTTTCTTCAAATTGTGGTCTGGCATTCTCGTATAGCTCTTCAGCTAGTGCAAAGAGTGCCGGGAACATTAGACCACTATTTCTTTCTTGAAAAGCAAATAAGAGATTATCCAGGATTGCCTTCTGGTGATAAGCTAGTCTCCTGCCAGTTCTGAACACAGGAGTGTCAAAAGTTCTTAATTCATAGTTAAAAACATTTATGACTCCAGTTGGAGTTGGTCTGCTTTTTGGCAAAGCAGCAGCCGTCAACGGTCTTGATGAGCCTTTACCGTCTGCCGTTTGAGACGGGCTAGCCAATCCTTTACCCTGGGATTGATCAGTTGAGGCTAGTCCTTTAGGACTTAGCAGAAACCTTTTAAGAACTTTTTCTTTGGTTTCCATAGGATCTTCTTGATGCTCATGTTCTTTCCCAGTCCTTCTGCTTCTGGGATTACGACCTTCGTCGTCTTCTCTTTGGCTAAACATTGCCATTTCCCTGGTCAATGCGTCTGGAAGATAATTCTTGTTTCCTGCAATTAATTCAACATTATAATCATATTGGTTAAGAAATAATTGCCAGTTTGCTAATCTTCCTCTATCAGCAGCTTTATCAAGTTTAAAATTTTTGAAATTTTTTACTCTGGCACAATCGGTGCGGACAGTAAAGGTTTTTCCAAGAAAAGCTGGTGAATTTAAAATCGTTTTTTTGACAGCCAAAATTTCTTTTTCTCCTGTGGGATAATTCAGTTCTGCAGGGCTGAACTTGCCACTACAAAATTTGCAGATTTTTTCAATGTTAGTTCCAGGCGCTCTTGCCAGAACAACACCGGACCAGTAATTATCGCTCGCATCTGTCTGGAGGATAATTTCATCATTCTCTTCTGGTTGTTGGAGAGGAGGGAGGTTTTTGCAGAGATTTTTTATCTGCTTCACAATCTTTTCATCATCTTCTGTGAAGTTCCATTTTTTTTTGGAACTTGTCTTAGGAGATAACATTGCTGTTAACCCTGAGATTTTAGGGATGAAATCTCTCCCATAATTTATGACACCAAGGAATCTCTCTAGACTCTTAGCATCAGGAATTTTGTCTGGGAATTTCCAGATCTTTTCAAGAATATGAGGTTGGAGTTTTATTACTCCATTTTTGATGTTTATTCCTAGGAAATCAACTTCATCAAGGATAAAGAAGATTTTCTTTTCACCTAGGATGATTCCATGCTGAACTATCAGCTTTACTACCTCATGGAGGTGTTTCATGTGTTCTTCTTTATTTTTGGAGAAGACAAGGATGTCATCTATGTAGACAACACAGAACTCCGCCACATGCTTAAAGATGTTGTCCATCTTTCTTTGGAAGATTGAGGGAGCTTGCTTGAGACCAAAAGGCATTACCAACCATTCGTAATGACCTTGTGGTGTTCCAAATGCAGTGAGAGGTACACTCTCGGGATGCATCTTGACTTGCCAGAAACCCGACTTTGCATCGAATTTCGAAAAGACTTTGGCTCCTCTGAGCTGGTTGATCAGTACTCTTACTTGAGCAATTTGATAACCATCTTTGACAGTCTTTTTGTTGACATCTCTGTAGTCAATCACCATTCTAGCTTTTCCTCGTAGAGTTTCTGCATGATTTCTCACGTAGAAAGCTGGAGCATGATGAGGGCTAGTGGAAGGTTGAATCAATTTCTTGTTCAGAAGATCTTCAATATCTTTCCTGAATTCTTTTTGATCTTCTTCTTTGTAATGAGGAATGGCTTTGACATGGCAGATAGCATTCATGTCATGCAATTTTAATTCACAGACCACTGGGTCTTTTTCCCAAAACTTTTGAGGATTTGTATCCACATTCTGCTCGAGTAGTTTCTTGATTTTTTCAAGAGTGGGAATTTGTTGAGACTCAAGCTTTTTCTGAAAGTGCTTGAGGTTGTGTTCATGAATGAAACTAGCTTCTTCATCTTCACTAGCTTCTTCTTCTTCTGAGGATTCTTCAACAAGCAATTCTTCTTGTTGTTTGATTTGGAGTATGGGCTCGAATTTGGGTTTGTAGGGGGTAAGATCACCACTATTCGGTTGCGATCTCTGATAGTGAGAAGTAAAACCGGGACCTACCACACTGAATGCATGTGTGAGTCGGTCTGCCCAGAACACCCGTTCTCCTTTCGTGAAGCCGATCGCTTCTTCATCCTGAATGAATCTCTGTTGGAGAATAAAATCATTTCCTAACAGGAAATCAGATCCTTGGCCTTCTGACTGCCAAACATTCTGGATGATAAATGTTCCTCCACCAATGGTGATATGAACATTTTTTGCTACTTTCTTCATGGTGAGATGGCTTCCATCAAATGTAACACCAGTAGCAGACTTTTTCTTATCTTCTTTCCAGAGTTCATCTGGAATTGCAAATCTCTTTGCAACAGTAAAACCTGATCCATTATCTACAAAGGCATGTAGATGATATTTCCTATGATCAGGGAACTTGAGTCCGATCTCTATGTAGTTGCTGTATTTACTTGTAGAGACGACTTTCGATTGGTGAGGCTCATTTTCTTGAGCTTGCTCTTTTGGAATGAATGGTTTACATTCTTCTGAAACATGTTCCTGCATGGGTGATTTATCTTCACTATCATCCCAGTTTGTAGGAATTATCTCTTTGATGTCTGGATCACTGAACCAGGACGGAGGATCATATCTGACTTTATAATCATACTTGCCAGAAGGTTGGCCAAGTAGATCCCATGTGTCAGTAGCTTCTTGTCTTTCTAAGAGATGAACAGTTTCTGATGGTTTCACCAGTTCTACATTTTCTGGTATTTCAACCAGTTCAATATCTTCATCGATTTTTTCTTCATCGATGATTTCTTCTTTTTTCGAGGAAGATGGTTCCATGGTTGTCTGGAACAGAGTTTCCACTTCTTTCGCCTTTTGTTCAGCAAAATATTCTTCATATTCTTGCTCAACCAATTGGCTGACAAGACCATTTTTGGTTTTTCTTCTTGCTTCAGCTATGAAGCATTCTTTATGATAAGTCTTCTTGGACTCTTTACAAAACATAGGGAGACCATTCTTTTCATGACATAAGCAGTAGTCACAAACGAATGTACCAGGGTTCACCTGATAAGAAGACATGAAGGATTCTGTCTTGCTTTCTTCCCAATTTTTGATTCTCAAAACATTCATTTGTCTGGATTCGAAGTACTCTACTTCAGAATCGATCTCAGACTCATCTGATGAAATTTCTTCTTCAGACCAGGCAGAGTAGACTGACCTGTCATCATCTTCATCATCAGAATAGGCTATTTCGTAGCCTTTCATGTTTGCTACCTCTACTATTTGTTCATATTCTTCGAAGAGAGCTTTAGTAGATCTTTTACCCTTTTCAGGGCATTCATTGGCATAGTGCCCTTCAGCTTTACATAACCAACATCTGCAAGCTTTCTTGCTTGGTTGTTTATGCTGATGAGTATTCTTCTTTTTCTTGAAGAATTTCTTTTTAGGATCTTCATCCTTTTGTTTCTTGTAATTGGAACTCTTATTGAATTTCCAATCTCTTTTCTGATTACTCTTTTTGAATTTTTTAGAGTAATATTTTTCTTTTTTCTTCTTTCTGTGGAATTTAGATTCATGACATCCCCAGTTTGTGGGCATATCCAGTATTCCATAACAGAAATTTTCAACTCCTTTGAGTTGTTTCTTGGCCATCTTAGCTCTAAGATTGGCTTTGCATTGCTCTTTCAGTAATTGCCGTATTCTATTGGCAATTCCTCCAACTGAAAATCTTTCAATTGGTTTTTCAGCTATGCTTTCTCTCACAGCTGTTCTCCATGGTTCAGGGAGTTTCCTGTGCAACAGATTAACTAGATCAGTATTCTCTAGTTCACCAATTGTACAGTAATATTCCTGAAACTCATTCAGGTATTCTTCGAAATATCTCATGTCACAGATCTTGAGAGCATAGATATTTGATTTTGCCGTTTCTTTGGCTTTTTCACTCAGATTTGAAAGATCTCCACAGAACTGATCGTACAGTGGTACTGCAAAATCATACGGAGACTTAGAATTTTTGATTTCTTCAAGCCAGTCTCTTCCTCTGGCAGTTTCTTTGAAGGATAGGTAATACTTTTTTGCTACTCCGGTGAGAGTAGTTTCATAGTACACCTGCAGATCTGGTGCTTCAAATTTGCCAAGGGTGAGTGCAGAAGCCATCATCAGGCTGTCTACCCATTGGTCAATGGTTTTTCTTTTGTCTAGACTCTTGTCTAGATTTAACCATATGCCATAGTTCGTGATCGGAACTCTAGGCAGATTGTCCTCTGGGACAAATCTTTGAGAATTTCTTTCTCCTTTTTTACCCGTGGGGGCTTTCTGAAATGGGAGTTTTATTTCTTTTTTTCTCTGCTAATGAAAGTTCTGGAGCTTTCTCCTTCTTCCATTTCAATATCTTGATAAGGAAAGACTTTTCTTGTCTTTCTGAATTTGTATTCTTTCATTTCTTCGATTAGTTTTTCTAATCGTTCAGGATTTTCGCAATTCCCAGCTTCTTCATAAAGATCATAGAGCTTCTTAGTTCTGAACATATGGACTGGTCTGTTCAGATCAGCTTCCAATTCTTCTTCAGAAATTGGCTCTTCAATAGTGGGTTTTATTCCACTGACACTAGCTTCTCTAGTGCTGTAGCTTCTTCTTAGAAGATTGTTCTTGTTTATCCTGAGATTCTCAGGACAGACATCACTTCTTCTGTGATTGTCAAAATTAAGGCTAATTTCTCCAGTCTTTCTACTCTCGTAGATCTTTGCTTTTGCTTTTTCCGGCTGTTTTTTTGGACCGGATAATTTCCATTCAAGAGGAAAAGTTACCTCATTCCAAGTAACTTTGTGGATCTGTTGTGAATGGTTCTTCTGATTGGTGAGGAATCCAGTAGTAAGACCTGGGATATTTGTTATCCTTGTCTTAGGGGCTACTGTAGTACTCATCAATTTATAGTATATTCTATATACTATAGCAAGTTCTTGCATATCTTCTTTCATGGATATACCATCTGTCTTGACTCTCAGTCTGAGACAATGAGCTGCATCTTTCAAGCTGGTGGTGAAGTTGGGGAAGCAGTTGAAATATGCTACTTGGTCGCATAAGGATGCTTCGAGTGTTCCCAACAGACTAGCTTGGAAGTCTGTTAACCTGTTGTCCTGTAGGACACATAGGACCGAACAGTTTATGCCTTCACGTGCAAGCAGATTTATGCCTACTTGGACTGCTCCAATATGCATAAATTGATATTTTTTTGCTTGAGCTCTAGCAACTTCTAAAGGAGTGATTAATAGAAGATCAGTCTCTCCTCCTGCTGTAGCTGGAGTTGTAATTTCCAGAAGTTTAAAATAATGGCTATCCATTAAATCAAACTTTCCCCTTTTGTAGATTTGTTTAAAATCCAACTTTGGGATTGAGGAATTTTTTACCTCTTGTTCGATTTCGTTGAATTCGAATTCTTCAGTATTTAGGAGCTGTACTCCCTTCTTTTTCCCAAAGATACTTAGCATCTTCATTTCTCTTTTTTCCGGGTTTTCATACCGGATACTAGTCTGACCAGTAGATGGTTCCAGAAAAATCATGTTTGGAACACGATTTGTGTCTGGTTTTTCTAATGGTTTGAATCCATTAGTTTTCTTTTTTACTGTAGGCCCTTTCTTGTCCTTCAGTATATTTTTCATAGATTCCAGCGTTTTTTGCTGTTCATTGATTTTTCTACTGACGACTGTCAACTTTTCTTCTTCCGTTTTTGGAAGTTCTTTGATATAATCCAGTTTAGTTTCCAATCTTTCCAATTGGTGGATTATAGCAGATAATTTTTCTAGATGAGTTTGACATCTAGATATTTCTAGTAACAACTTCTGATATTTCTCATCAGAAGATTTCAATAGAGAATTTATTTTTTCTAATAACAATTCTGACATTGTCCCCATTAAGGAGGGGTTCTCCTTGAGCTATTTTACAAGCTCTGATACCAGTTGGGTGCGGATCTAACCAATGCTCAAATAATCAAGAGGTTTTTGTTCCTCTTCCAGAACGTCTAAGAGATTTTCTATCTCCTCTTCTATTCTATAGATTCTAGTCTGTAGTCTATAGATAATATCCCAGTAATTGGGAGAATCTCTACTAAGATTATCTCTATAGGTTTTTAATTTTCTCAATTTCTCTCTCTCCTTTTGCAATTCCTTAGTAGTAATTTTGCAGATAGCAATCAACTCAAGTCTATCAACAATCGAAATTATGAATGGTAAAAATAACCGTTTACCTTCGAGTATAGAGGATGGATTTATACCTGCAATATGGTTAAACAAACAAATTCAAAAGCATGGGCCCACTACGCTCCGTCAATTTTCTTTTTTACTGAAAGGAAAGATAACAACTTAAAGAGAAAGTGAAACTTGCTAAAGACAAAATGTCCTTAAGTGTCTAAAAACAAATGTGGTGGAGTTTTTTGTGTTTTAGAGTTTGGTCAAGGAGGTGGGTGTAGTTTCTCCAAGAAAATAAACCCCACATTTTATGCCTGCGTTTGTTTCTTTCACTCCAAATACACCACAATAAATTGCAACATGTAATACGCTAAAGCAGCTTTGTGGTTTTAGAGAATGAAGAAATAAAAGTAGTAGAGAGAAGGTCAGATAGTGAAACCTGCAGGGGAGGCCTAATGTTGAACATATGAAAACACCAAGTCCAAAGCTTGAAGACGGCTTCACACTCCCAGAACAAATGCCTCCAAGTTTCGACCCCTCCGAGTCAAATAGAACAAGGTTGAGAGAATGAATTTTCTGATAATCTATTCATCTCACAGTGGAGGTATATAAAAAGGTTTACAGGAATACAATTGACTTACGTCTCTATTATCTACCACACACAGAAAAGGTAAGTACTAACTATGATATAATTACAATATACTCTATTCCTAATGTTAAGCTATGACTCACGCTAACACTCCCCTCAAGTTGGCGCATACACATCAACCATGCCCAACTTGCTTAGTGAGTCATAAAACACTTTCCTGGAAACTCCTTTAGTAAGTATATCTGCAAGTTGCTCTTCAGTTGGAACAAAAGGAAAGCTAATAATTTTGGCATCTAGCTTCTCCTTTATAAAGTGACGATCAACCTCCACATGCTTAGTACGATCATGTTGTACTGGATTCTGTGATATGTCAATGGCTGCCTTGTTGTCACAATACAACTGCATAGTACTTTTGAGTTTGAAACCCAGATCACGTAACAGATTCCTCAGCCATAACAATTCACACACTCCGTGAGCCATACCTCTATACTCAGCCTCAGCACTAGATCGTGCCACAACTTTCTGTTTCTTACTCTTCCATGTAACCAAATTACCTCCCACAAAGGTAAAGTAACCTGATGTCGACCTTCTGTCGGTAATATTTCCAGCCCAATCTGCATCTGTAAAGCCACAAACCTCAAGGATGTTGTTGTGTTTAGAAAACAATACTCCCCTTCCTGGAGCTGACTTCAGATACTTTAAAATTCTCATAACAGCATCCATGTGACTCTCACTCGGGTTATGCATGAACTGACTCACCACACTCACTGCATATGCAACATCTGTTCTAGTATGAGCCAAATAAATCAAGCGCCCAACTAACCTCTGATAGCGAGCTCGATCAGTAGGTACCTGATCTGGATACTCAGCCAAACAATGATTCTGCTCAATAGGAGTATCAATAGGTCTGCAATCCAACAAACCTGTCTCTGTTAGCAAGTCAAGAACATACTTCCTCTGGCACAAGTAGATCCCTTCTCTCCCCCTGGCTACCTCAATTCCTAAGAAGTACTTAAGTTCACCCAAGTCCTTCATCTCAAATTCAGAGGCTAGCTGTCTTTGTAGTCTATCCATCTCAACAGTATCATTGCCTGTGATTACCATATCATCCACATAAATAATTAGAGCTGTTACCTTCCCTTGTTGATGCTTGAGGAACAAGGTATGATCTGAG
The DNA here is from genome assembly GCF_002994745.2 of Rosa chinensis. Lineage (NCBI taxonomy): Eukaryota > Viridiplantae > Streptophyta > Magnoliopsida > Rosales > Rosaceae > Rosa > Rosa chinensis. The sequence continues at coordinate 42,726,420 of NC_037091.1, forward strand.
TTGCTCTGTTTGTAACCAACCTTCCGCATGAACTGTGAAAATCTCCCAAACCAAGCACGAGGCGACTGTTTGAGACCATACAAAGACTTTCTCAATTTGCATACAAAATCACCAGGAGAAGAAACTACATACCCAGGTGGAAGGCTCATGTAAACTTCCTCAGTTAACTCACCATGAAGAAATGCATTCTTGACATCAAACTGTCGGAGCGGCCAGTTTAAACTAGCAGCAAACGAGAGCAGAACCCGAATAGTGTTCATCTTGGCAACAGGAGCAAAGGTTTCATCGTAGTCTATACCATACGTCTGAGTAAACCCCTTTGCTACAAGGCGTGCTTTGTACCGATTCACTGATCCATCTGCATTATGTTTCACGGTAAACACCCAACGACAACCTACAGCCTTCTTGCCTTGTGGTGGAGGCACAAGTTGCCAAGTATTGTTCTTCTGCAACGCCTCCATCTCTTCCTCCATTGCCTTCCTCCACTTTGGATCCCCCAATGCATCCTGCACTCTGTTAGGTACTGATACAGCAGATATTTGATTCACAAATGATTCATATGACTTAGACAACCTCCTAGTGGACATATAATTGGCTACTGGGTACTTTGATTTGGCAGTAAGAGTAGGTTCATATCTTTTAGCTGATTGACCTCGAGTGGTCCTATTTGGTAACACATATTGCTCAACATTAGACTCACTACTGCTAGTACCAGTGGGTGGACATACCTCAAATGGGTGATCTTCAGTACCAGGAAGTTGTGGGTTAGGGGTAGAAGTGATGGCAGGAGGGGCAGTTGCGTCTTCAACTTCATTTTCAATAGTTTCAGTGATTGAAACTGGTGTCTGGATGTCTGCAACTTCTGCTTCTGGAGGTGACAAGCTGATGGTCTCAACTGGATCCGTCAAAATACCTTCTGCCTGTATGACTTCTTCTCCTTCTTCTGATTCCTCCCCCTCTCCATGATACAGCTCTTCAAAAAATGAATTCTCCCCCTGAAGAGCTGTATCTGAAGAGGAAAAATAACTCATGTCTTCAAAGAAAGTAACATCCATAGTGACATAGTACTTTCTGGTAGGTGGATGATAGCACTTGTACCCTTTCTGATAACCTCCGTAGCCAACAAACACACACTTTAGTGCCCGGGCATCCAACTTAGACCTCTGGTTTTTAGGAACATGGACAAAAGCAACACAACCAAAGACACGAGCTGGAAGATTATGAAATGAAGGTAAGGAGACATGAGATGCAAGAACCTCAAAGGGAATTTTTCCCTGAAGGACACTAGATGGAAGACGATTGATAAGATGGGAGGAAGCATATACAGCATCACCCCAAAGATACTTAGGCATATGAGCACTGAAAAGAAGGGCACGAGCCATATTAAGTAAATGACGGTTTTTCCGTTCGGACACTCCATTTTGTTCTGGTGTTTGTGGACATGTAGTTTGGTGAACAATCCCATGGGTTTTAAAAAACTCTTGGAAAACATGATTAACATATTCTCCCCCATTGTCCAAACGAAGAACTTTAATGGTGCTATGATATTGGGTTTGAACAAGGGTGCGAAATGTTTGAAAAGCTGGAAATACTTCATCTTTGGTTTTAAGAAGAGCAACCCATGACAATCTCGTACAATCATCAATAAACAACACAAAATATCTCATACCCGATACAGTAGGCTCTCTAGAAGGTCCCCAAACATCAGAATGAATCAATTCAAAAGGAATAACACTCTTATTAGAAATACTAGGAGAATAAGTAGCACGATGACTTTTGGCCAAAACACATGTTTCACAATGTAAGACAGACTCATCCACACCAATAAACAAAGTAGGCATGGTTTTTCGCATGAGACTAAAAGAGGGATGCCCTAAACGGCGATGCCATAACCAAATTTCACTTAGCTTATTAGAACTCGAAGTCAAAGCAGCGCGGGACTGTGCACCTGGTTTCTCCCCTGTGTATGTCTGATCCAGATGGAACAACCTGCCCCTCAGATACCCCCGACCAATTACCTCCCTGGTGAGAAGATCCTGAAAAATCACATACATAGGATAAAAAGTTACGGAGCATTGAGACTCAGTATTCAACTGAGGAACTGATATCAGATGATGAGACAAGTCAGGCACATATAAGACATTATGAAGTTCTAAAGTAGGAGTAATACGAACTGACCCGGACCCTAACACAGGAAAAGCCTCACCATTGGCATTGGTTACATAGGACACTGGTGGGGAAGACAATTCAGTAAAATATGATTTATCATAAGTCATATGATCGGAGGCACCAGAATCAATAATCCATGTATCAGAACCAACAAAGTGAGAAACCTTTAAAACCATACCAATCTTACCACGACCAGCTATAGAGGCTGTAGGATGATAACCTTTCGTTTTAGGGTATCCGTTCAGTTTCCAGCCTTGTGGGACAGAAACCTCAACCTTCTGGACCTCATGGATCTTGGAAATCTGACCGTCATTGTCACCACCACCCATTGCAATAATACAATTGCAAAAAACACACAAATCCCAAAGTATGCAGCGGAAATAAAAAGAATAGAAGGCTCCAAAAATAATAACAGATTTTTTTTTTTTTTTGAGACCTATGGGAGTTGACTGGGCTGATGGGTTGACCGAGTTAGGCTGACTCAGTTGACCAAATTGACAGTGGACGGCGCACTGAAGGGACGGCGAAGCAACACGAGATGGAGCGACGCGATCCGAAGGATGAGGACGGCGATCTTCACAGATGAAGCCGACGATCTGGGTGCTTTGCGGTGTCGCCGGGAACTGACGAACCTTGTTCTGAAAAGATGACGGCGATCGGACGGGACCTCGAACCGGTGCGGCGCACGTTGTGTATGCCTAGCCTTGTAGCACGGGTCGGGTCGCCTTGACTGCAGAAGATGTCGACGCCGATCTGGACCAAGAGAGGGACGATTCTGGGCTGGTAACCAAGAACGACGCCGGGCCGGTGATCCAGAGAGGATGGGGCCGATCTGGATTGATGAGCGGAGCGGCGCGCCGATCTGGATTGATGAGAGGAGTGGCGGCGGTCTCGAGCAGAAGACGAAGCCGACTCGGTAAGAGGAGAGACGGCGGTCTTGAAGACGAGGCCGACTGGATTAGAGGAGGAACGGCGGCCTTGGGCTGAAGGCGAAGCCAATCGTCACTGTGAGATGATGCAGTTGACAGAGAAGAAGGATGACGTCTTCCAACAATTGGAGAACGACGTCGTCTAACCCACAGAAGGTTCCAAGTCAACTGTCTTCCTTGTATTGAGAGAAGACTGAAGAAAAAGACAAAGTCCTTTGCGGATCTTTGCTCTGATACCAAGTCAAATAGAACAAGGTTGAGAGAATGAATTTTCTGATAATCTATTCATCTCACAGTGGAGGTATATAAAAAGGTTTACAGGAATACAATTGACTTACGTCTCTATTATCTACCACACACAGAAAAGGTAAGTACTAACTATGATATAATTACAATATACTCTATTCCTAATGTTAAGCTATGACTCACGCTAACACTCCGCTGCAAAGAGAACACGGAGAACAAAGAGACACACCCCGGCATTGAAAAGCCTCATCTGTAAGAATCTTTCAATGGAGAACTTTCCAAGAACAAATACTTTTGCGAGGCTGAATAGCTGGGTGACATATAAGGGTTCCCCAGTCCAAAGAGGGAAGCAGTCTGCAATAGAGAACTATAAGCTTCTTTTGATGTTAACACCCCGGAAGACGATTCTGCCCAAACTACTTGATCACTCCTTGGTTCATCTGGGCGCACTGTTAGGTCCATAATTACCTAGTAATTATTCCCCTAATCTTGCACTCTTGCTTAACCTTTGTGTTTATTTTTATATATTTATTATGTTTTCCTCATCATGCTAGGAAATGATGGAGAAGCTTGGAAATGCACTAAAAACTCAACTTTAGCACATTTTCCTACTCCGGCTAGGAGAAACCGAGCTAGACAAGGAAGGAGAAGCGGCAGACTGACCAAATGAACTCCAAATAAGTTGAAACTTTCCACATCCATTATAGACATCCTAAGTATCATTTCATATGAATAGTGAAAGAGCTAGTTCGGAGTGAAAGGGCTTTAAAATATCGGTCCAATTTTCTGCACTAGAAGATGAAAACTGCAAAACCGGACCTGTATGGAATTCGGCAGCATTTTTGGGAAGACCAAGGCGAATTAAGCTATGTAATTTTACCATGATGATCTACACTCATAGAGGAACATTTGGCATGAAGAAGTCAAAGGCCAATTCCAAACTCTTGGTAGAGATTCAATTGAATGAAGAAAAGAGAAGAAAGTGCGCAAAAGGACAAAAAATGGGCACAACACACCAAGAGAAACAACCACAAAGATACGAGCACAAGAGCACAGATTTAAGGTGGTTCAGCAAAACTTTTGCCTACGTTCACCGGGCAAAAAAACGATCTTCCACTATAGTTATAATGGGTACAACCAGAAAAAATAAGAAAACAAGGACTCTCTCTTCTCTTCCTATCTCTCTCTTCTTTGCCCTCTCTCACTCTCTAACTCCGAGAATGGTATACACTTTGCTCTCTGTCTTTGTGATGCAAAACTAAGAGCAGAACCCCTCCTTATATAGCCATAAGGATATCAGCTTTCTTCACCATCTAGGTAACCTATTCCTATTGGTGGTAGGCAATTATGCCTTCTCCTTTTCTATAATCAATAAGGATTACAGGTAATCCTACATCAATAAGCATTTTCCTTCCTCATTGGAACTTAATTTATCAGTAGGAATCCAAAACCTACTGGATAAACAATTCTCATACTCTAAGATAATTGTCTTAAGAAAGACTCATGGGCTGGAAACCCAACAGTAACAATATCATATATATGTGTTGACACCCAAATTTCCACGAGTTCAAATTTAATAAGCGACACGTGAAGAAGGTGAGTCATCAACGTCGTAACCTAGTTGGGCCTTCAAGCAAGCCCATTTCATGCCAAAAGGAAGCCTTCTAGTTAGCAAGAAATACAACAAGCCCAAATTCTCAAACAACTAACGTGCCTCTTCAAAGCAGCCGACACGCTTAATTACCATGCAATACACGTAGGCCCAAGCTACGTTTGGGGCTTATACGGCGGGATGTGGTGTGGAAGGTAACGGATCCTGTGAGACCCATTGTTACGATAAGGCCCATCGATAATTTTGGACTTGGGAACCAAAATTCATGCTTGATGGACCAATATCTTAACATGGGCTAGTAGAGAGATGAAAGCAAGCCCAACAAGACTTAGAGCCCACTAGAGTCATTCCCCTACCCAAAGTCCACTGCACCAGAACCTGTGGCCCAAAAAATCGTTGGAGTCGTCTTCCCCAAATCAGGAACGTTGTTCCATCAAGTTGTTGCTGGGATTACTACTCCACCCTTTTCTGGTAAGAACTCCAAGTCTATGCAAAAGCTTCCCAACTCTCTTCCTCCGAAATCCTGCCTCAATTTCCAATGATTCTTAGATTTCTGTGATCACAGTTAACAATAGCACAAATTAGGGGATTATGATTTCTCAAAGATCACAGCAGCACAAAATCTGGGATCCCCATCACCGTCCTATACATGTGCCACTGGTCTTTACCCACATAGCCAAAGCAAGCTCTCACTCTTCTGGTTTTATGGGGAAAACAAACGATGAAAGTTTTAGGATGATCCCACCAAAACTTAGAATACCCTTTCAAAGCCTCTGGTTCTTTGCACAAACCCTTCTCATCTATCACCGCTATAAAAGGCGAGTTCATTGCCGTAGGAATGGAGGCAACAACAACCCAGAAACATCAAGCAAGAGATCAAGCTCTATCTCTAAATCCCTAGCCATCAATTCATCCCAATCAACCTTAACCCAAAACCCAGAAATCATGCCATTGCTGGAACTCTCTCTCTCTCTCTGCTAAACTCCCAGACATCTAGCTCCCACACCATATCTACCTATAAGTTCTGTTCTCGTGAAATCAACTCCAGTCGCTGCCGTTATCATCTAACCCCAATCGCTGCCGTTATTATCTAAATCGCTGCCGTTATCATCTAACCTCAATCGCTATTGTTATCTTCTAGCTCAATAGCTACTGTTACCATCCAGCTAGTCACAACAAAATTATTCCTGGGTCACACCTTCGATCGATTTTGGGCCTGGTCTTCGCTCTATCAAGAGGGCTATCGCTGCTAGAAATCCAAAGCACAAACTTGCCCTCACATTTTTGGCGACTTCACTGGGGACTAGGCTGTGAGTCTAGCTGGTGTCTTCTTCCTCACAGCAACATATCTCAAGCTACAATATTCTAACAGCAGTAGATCTCAATCTATCCCTCAGGCTTTGTTCATGGGATCAAGAACCATTGCCGGAAATGATTTTGCAAACACACACCTCCCAGTCATTGCAAACATCAATGCACTACACATTCTAACCCAATTCTTTACCAGATCACCCTTGTCAAGCTTGCCTACAACATGGAAAAGTCTCAGTCTTTGTTTGCTATCACCCACAATACTTTTTTTTACATTCTAGAGATCATTTACCTCTTACAGCTTTTCATCACATTTGCTTTTTAAAGGCTTAAGTCAGCTCAGCATACTTATTCTTAAGTCATCCTCCTCTGTGAAAGTAATTGGAAGCCTAGAATAAAAGAACATATATTCAAGCATCATGCAAACTTGGGGGGCTTTGCTTAATGAATTTCAAAAACATGCTATGCACGACTTCCTCAAATTCACAGCAGTGCTCCATGCTGCAAGCAAAATAATAAAAAAAATCCATGCTCTGTTCCATGACAAGATGATAGTTTGCTTCTATCCATCCATGATTTTGATGTCACAACATTGCCAATACACAATCAAGCATAAAGCAAAGTAGTCAAGCTTAGTTGGAAAATATTTTTTGTTTTCTTCACTTTTGAAAAATCCATATTCAGTTTCTTGCTCTCTTGCCTCTTGTGAACCTTTGGTATACATCAGAAAAATATATTAGTACAAGAGTGGTTTATTTTCTCCAAAGAGCCAAGATTTGGGTGTTAAAAAAAAAATTATTACATCTTTTCATGTTCCTCTCATGGAACTAGGCTGTGACTCATGCAAACTCCATCTTCCAATTGCAACCTCCCTATCAAATTCACAAGGTTCAGAAGCTGTGACTTTGATTAAGAAGCAAAACTTCTATTTAAACTATACACAAAAGACAAGCGGAGTCCTCTTGGTGTCAATGGGAGAGAATATCCAATCATGCTAAGATGCCATGCTAAACCCCCATTGATCATGTCAATATGCCTGGGCCGGATAGTTGCTGCTGTAACTTGTATCAACTAATGAAATTGACATTTCATCTTCAATGGAATAACGATCCAATCTGAGGCAAGACCATGAACCAGTTACAAAGGAGATTCTAAGAAACTGGAGAAGGCATTCATGATGCAGTTAATATATATATATATATATATATATATATATTTGACAAACAATTATTCAAGTATGCCCCAAGCCTTCAGATGCTATAGTTACTCAAGCAAACAGGCACACTCCTAAGATCAATCTTCAAGCCATCATTGTAACAACACAAGCAGGTTGCATACATTTTTTGTAATCAAGCACTCAACACCATTAGCTTCATTAGGTAAAGAGCTTCTCTGTACAAAAACAGAAGTGCACAAAACCCAATTCTAAAATTTCCATCATTAGGAACTATCTACCTTCTTTTGTTATGTAGTCAGCATTAACATAAAAGCTCCTCAATAATCATGCTGACGTAGCCATCCCCATTTTTTTATCTATCCATGCTTATCTTTTCTTCCTATGAGCATCAAAGATCCACATGCTAGACATCCTGATAACAACTACCAAGATTTTGCCAGCCTTAGTATTAGAATCTTTTATTATTATGCATATGTTAATAGAAGGCTACACATTGCGCACAGACCAAAACAAGCACAGCAACAAACCAACATGCAAGGAAAATATATTGTCCTAAACTAGGTCCTCATTCCATACAAATTCACTTTTTAAAGCCATACCCTTAACTAGGCATTACTTCACCAATGAGTTAGAACTAAGTTTCATCTTTATCGTCACTATTTTCCTAAGTCAACTAAAAGCTCATAATCAGAAGTATCCTTTTCGAGCAAGCTAACAAGCAAAGCCTCATGCCATTGTTAAAGATGGTTGTGTTCCATTTAAATCAATAGTCATGCTTTAGAATATTTAAAAAGCCCTCATTACCAAATCACATATCCAAGGCTGAAGATTCTCAAATTCTCCAAGCAAACAATCATATCATTCTCATGCCAATTCGAATGACTTGATAATAACAAAACAAGCAAGCTTCTTTTGGCGGGATTAATACAAATCGAAGAAAGCTAGCATCTGCACTGTACATTCTTACCTGGGGGGCCAAGCTGCTGGAATTTACTGGCGGAATGGAGCTTTGTTATCCAGTTTTCAATTATTGATGCTCCTATAAAAGAAAACCAAAAGAAGTGTGTCATGATCATTCAATCAACAACTTAGCCGCTATAAAAACATTGTGATCGAGATGTGAAATTGAAGGTACTTCTTCAAAGTGAAGCCAAGCCAAGTTAGTTAAGACCCATGCCGAAGATTGGATCAAACTTCAAAAGAATCATAAGGGTATGCAAAGAATATTCAATCATGCCAAAGCCAAGCAAAGAAAGGGGTCATCGATAGAAAAAAAAAAAAAAAAAAAAAAAAAAAGAGTTACCAAGAGCTAATCAAACTCCTGAGTCATCGATCTATTCATGCTCTTTCCTAAGAAATACTGTCTCAAGCCATGCCTATACCAAATATCAAGCTAGCTTATAGAAATATGAGCTGCTGTGAACTTTCTTTAAACCCAGAAACGTAGTCAAACACGCAAATCTTAGTAAACCTACTCTAACATCCAATCTCCTAGCCATGTTATTGCACCACCATTCTTTCAAACTTGTAGACTTCATAGCCAAAAGTTGAGCTGCTGTTAACATTCCCTTAGCTTGCTAGTAATTCAGTACTATACACGGCACCAAGATTTTCCATTAAGCCTAAAACCATGTAGTAAGAGCTAGTCAATCTATACATGCTCTTTTAGGAGAATCCCTCTCTCAAGCCATGTCTCTACCAAAAATGAAACCAGCTTATAGAGTTATAGTAGAATAATCATGTATGTAATAAGCAATGAAGCCAAGCAACATGCAAAGCAGCAGCTATCAAATTTCAAGACTGTATTGCCCATATCACAGCATGCTTTTTCTAACCACCAATTGAGTGCTGCAACTACCCTTCTCATTTTTGAAGAACGTAAACCAATTTGAACTTATTCCTAAGCCTCCATATTTCAAAATAGCATCTCAAATCTTATGCAAAGACACTTAGGGGCTGAGTAATTAAGACCTTGCTCATGGTTACTATAGTTACTGCTGTGATTAAGGTTGTTACATGATGTTTTCTATCTCTTTCATTGCCAAAGTGAAGCTTCTATCAGCAAATGCTCCATATTCAGATCAAGGCATGGCAATCTCATCCAAAAAGAGAAAATTCTGATAGGAAAAAGAATATTTGAAGAAGTCACAGTAAACGCAGGCCTCATTACTCCAAAATACCTTCAAGCCTCACTTCTATACCACAGTGATCAAAGTCCTCAGTCCTGGCCAAGCGAAGCTGAAGTTTACAAATGCAATCAAGATATTCAAAAAAAAAAAAAACAATCAAAGACAATACATGCAGGAATCGTCACATTCTATGATTTCAATATCAGGCGCATACCTACTCTTAACTCAAATTCATGCCAATTCCGTGCTAATTCCAAGCTTTTGCTCATCCACCCCAAACTTTTGATCCTCATATTCATGCATCAAGCTGATCCCATCTGAAAGCCCAAAAAAAAAAAAAAAAATTGGGATTGATTTGATCTCATTTGTATAGAAGGATTCAAATCAAATAAATTCCTTTATGAAAACTCATGCCTATTACATTTTCAAGCATAGTTATCACAAGCTCAATCAAAATAAACCCAGCCAAGCAATGGGGACTTATTCCACAACAAAAAAGCTAGTCAAGCAAGTCTAAACCATCATGCCAAAGCAATCTGAACCAAACATCATGCAACCCAAGCAACGCCTAAAGAAATTTAAGCACTCCAAACTGCTTAAGTGCTTTAACAAAGAAAAAAGTAAAAAAAAAATTCACTGCCGGAACCAAGCCAAGACTACATACATTGCCTATTCATGATCAAGTCGTTGCTAAACCATGCAAGTCACCACTCACCACCATGCTAAAATGAGCTCAGTAAAACAAGGCATCATATCCAAGCGATTCAAATATTCCAAGCTATTTCATTGCCTTAACAACATTCAAAAAGAAAAGAGAGAGGAGATCCATTCTGTTGCTGTTAATAACAAAGCATTCAATGATTCTAGGCATTCCAACATGCTCGATAAGATGCTATAAATTCCATGAAGCATTTTCATATGTAATAAATCCTCTAAAATATCAAGCCACAAGCTCTGCCATCAACAAGTAGCAGACCCATTTTACTGCTGGGAATAAAGCCAACGTTCAAATACACACGTGAGAAACTGAAGCTTTAGCATGCTAATCCAATTTAACTATAGAAGAAAATCAATTAAATTCAGGGAAATTGAGCAAGCAATGTATTCAATCAAATTCAAGATTCAAGCTTCCATATGCTATTGATTTCAGACAATCAAGTATATCTATTATCAAAACCAAACACTGCACCATCTCCCCTTCAGTATTCCAATCCACCTCCTTTACTAAATTCTATCCATTATCAAAATCAAACATCTAGTGTCCTTCCCCTTCATTTTTGAAGAAAATAAACACTTCTAACCATTTTTCATTACACGTTGTCTTTATGTCCTCTAAACCAAAAAAACTCACCATCATAATCAACCAAGCATACACTCAAGTTATTAAAACTTGTACTAAAGCAATTCCAGCAGAAGTTCATACAGTAGCTGCAATTCCTACTAGATCCTAGTTCAACAAGTCCAAGCCATGCTAAGCCATCAATTAGTCGACGAGTAATCAATGGACATGAGAGTATAGCCGGAATGTGCTAGCTATATCAAATAAAGACCTAAGCTTGAATCTCTGTTACATAGCTCAATCAAAAATCACAACCTAGAGAGCAAACATGACAGCTCTTATGCATATCTATGGTATTGTGTCACTGCCGTGCTACATGCAAAATATTGGTTTTGCTGGGAGTAAGGTATACTGGGGGCTTGGTGAAGGATGATTCATGAGCACAATCACTGCTATATGATTCATCACTACATGCTAAGTAATCCTTGCAAAGCACTACCAAGCTACAAAAGACCACTTCTCAGCTCATTCACGGTATTAGGATTTAAAAAAAAAAAAAAAAAGAGTCAAAGTTCCTATGATGTTCGAATTATTAAAAGTACATTTACACAATGCCAAGCTCGTGCTCATCACAGGCTCATGCCAAGCACATGCTCATGTCAATGCTCATGCCAAGCACATGCTCATGTCAATGCTCATGCCAAGCTCATGCTTATGCCAAACTCATGCTCATGCCAAGCTCATGCTCAAGCCAAGCAGATCCACGACCAAGAGGAATACGCCAAGCCCTTAAACAAGTTCATGCTAGGCAAAAAAAAATCCAAGCAAGCATGATACTATGCATACAAGTATCAAACATACATGCAAAGCCATGCCAAGCTCCTCCCTAAGGTTGTGCATCTCTCACAGAACAAATGAGAACCATGCTAAGCGATTATGCCCATTCTTTTCAATATCAAATCACTCTCAATTGATGACTCAAAATACTTAAGGTAGCCACAAGCTCAAGCTACCAAAGCACATGCCCAAACAAAGCTACTACATGCTTAAATAACTCCAATCAAGCAAAACACAAAAAAAAAACTCCAAGCAAATAACTGAAATCATGGAAAAAGGTCTGTCTCAATCCAACCTTGCTTTCTTTGACCTATATTTTGTCACACATGCATTATTTTACCTGAGAACTTGCTTCATTATAACTCATCTTACTCGCGAATTTATTCATTCACGCTATTGAATACTCATGGCTTTTCAAAACACACTTCATTTCTCTTTCTTTCTCACGAGTATTACTCCTGCTGCTGTTCCCAGCAGCAAATCATCTCCTCATCTTTCAATTATCAAGTCATACGTTTCCTGCTATTCTTTTTATCACTCTTATTTCATTTCTCACACAATGATGTATGCATTTTATCACCATTCTTAACACAAAAGTCATGCTTCCTGCATTATATGATACACATAACTGACACAGACTTATATGTTAGTTTTACTTCTGTTAATTATTTGATCACATGATTCCCTTACTTCGTTCCACGACTTAGGAAATAAGCGCAACACTTTGACTCTTCAGCTATAGTAACCAAGCATTGATTTCAAATCACCAAGCATCTCATTCCTTTCAAATACTCATTTGTTATTTAGCAAACATAATTATGCATTCCACAACCACCTGATGCCTATATGCATTAAACTAATACACACACGACACATGCCTTATTAATATCAACACAGCAATCTACCTAACTATCCGATCTCCATGTCATTACTCATTTAACTACCCTTTCATACTATTATCTTAAGTTAAGGATCTGATGAACATGCATGAAAGTATTTTCAACACATGGTAGCAAGTTAATAAAAGGCTCAGGGCTCCAATTCAAAAGCACATCATCATGCCAAGCAAGAAGGGAGGCCAAGCCATTGAATCACAGCACGCTATTCACAAGCAATCAAGTTAAACCAGTTAACTATTACATGCCAAGCAAGAAACCGAGCAAAATTAAAACCTTAAAACCAACATGGTTAATCCAAGCTAACAGGCGCAATTTACATGATGAACTAAACTATATGATACCAAGCTACCTCATGTTCCATTGCAATCACAGCAGTAAAACTCCATGCATAATGCAAAAAAAAAAAAAAAAAGAGGAAATCTAGGCCACTCCATGCTCAACCAATTCATAATCACACGCCAAGCAAAGGGCTAAGCTAAAATTGAAACTATTGAATCCACATAACCCATCCAAGCTAACGGGCACATCTTACATGATGAACCAAGCAAACTAACAGCAAGCTCCATCATGTCTAATCACGCAATAAGAAATACTTACAGTTTGTGTACCACCCAGGTAGCGAATCAATCACAGCAGCGATCGATCACAACACCAAATAAGTATAGCTAAAGCTACAAGCAATTGCAACAGCAGAATTGATAACACCAGAATAGAACATGCGATATTCAACGAGTCAATTACGGCAGCGAATCAGCAATATCACAGCAGCAACAAGTAATCACGTTAGCAAATTGATATTGCGTGAACCAATCTAAGGCTACAATATGAGAAAATGCATAATCAAGAAGAAGAAAAAGAGAAGAAAATGACACAGATAATAGAGGATGGAGATTATCACACCGAGTAAAAGAAGATGCAGTCGGTCAAACTTACCAAGCGCAGAAAGAATGGAAAATCGGCCCTACAATGGGCTCGACACACTCGATTTGTTCTGTATAAGAGTAAGGGGAGTGGAGATGGAGTCTCTCAAGCCAAAGAAATTTGAAAGGAGAATAGCCTTCTTTCCTTAGATCGAGGGTCTAACTCTTGAGAAGAAAGGCGTCTTGTGCAAATCAAAATATGGAAGGAAAAGAAGAGAAGAGAAAAAGACTTTACACGCCATTGCAGTTTCCCTAGAAGGAAAGTAAACGAAAAGTATGACTCCTCTCTTCTAACTAGGAGTTCAATGATGACGAGAATCTGTTGTCACGTGAGAAGATGGATAAGCCATAGCTCGTATCAGTAAGATACGCAAGCCAATGCAAAAAAACAAAAATGTTATATATAATCACACAGTAAGTCTCCGAATTTTTGATTATGTAGCTCGAGACAGGGTCACACGACCTACATAATCAAGGGGGCTAATGTTGACACCCAAATTTCCACGAGTTCAAATTTAATAAGCGACACGTGAAGAAGGTGAGTCATCAACGTCGTAACCTAGTTGGGCCTTCAAGCAAGCCCATTTCATGCCAAAAGGAAGCCTTCTAGTTAGCAAGAAATACAACAAGCCCAAATTCTCAAACAACTAACGTGCCTCTTCAAAGCAGCCGACACGCTTAATTACCATGCAATACACGTAGGCCCAAGCTACGTTTGGGGCTTATACGGCGGGATGTGGTGTGGAAGGTAACGGATCCTGTGAGACCCATTGTTACGATAAGGCCCATCGATAATTTTGGACTTGGGAACCAAAATTCATGCTTGATGGACCAATATCTTAACATGGGCTAGTAGAGAGATGAAAGCAAGCCCAACAAGACTTAGAGCCCACTAGAGTCATTCCCCTACCCAAAGTCCACTGCACCAGAACCTGTGGCCCAAAAAATCGTTGGAGTCGTCTTCCCCAAATCAGGAACGTTGTTCCATCAAGTTGTTGCTGGGATTACTACTCCACCCTTTTCTGGTAAGAACTCCAAGTCTATGCAAAAGCTTCCCAACTCTCTTCCTCCGAAATCCTGCCTCAATTTCCAATGATTCTTAGATTTCTGTGATCACAGTTAACAATAGCACAAATTAGGGGATTATGATTTCTCAAAGATCACAGCAGCACAAAATCTGGGATCCCCATCACCGTCCTATACATGTGCCACTGGTCTTTACCCACATAGCCAAAGCAAGCTCTCACTCTTCTGGTTTTATGGGGAAAACAAACGATGAAAGTTTTAGGATGATCCCACCAAAACTTAGAATACCCTTTCAAAGCCTCTGGTTCTTTGCACAAACCCTTCTCATCTATCACCGCTATAAAAGGCGAGTTCATTGCCGTAGGAATGGAGGCAACAACAACCCAGAAACATCAAGCAAGAGATCAAGCTCTATCTCTAAATCCCTAGCCATCAATTCATCCCAATCAACCTTAACCCAAAACCCAGAAATCATGCCATTGCTGGAACTCTCTCTCTCTCTCTGCTAAACTCCCAGGCATCTAGCTCCCACACCATATCTACCTATAAGTTCTGTTCTCGTGAAATCAACTCCAGTCGCTGCCGTTATCATCTAACCCCAATCACCTTCGATCGATTTTGGGCCTGGTCTTCGCTCTATCAAGAGGGCTATCGCTGCTAGAAATCCAAAGCACAAACTTGCCCTCACAATATGTACTTCCAATATAAAAATACAATGCGACCAGAGTAGAGGAGACTGAAATCAATTTTATCAGTTATATAATAGAAATACACACACACACACATACATATTCACATTGCATATATACATGTATGTGTAAAATTTCAACTTCTTTACTTGACTTCCAATACAGACAAATGCATATGTAACAGTTTAGACGAAATTTTCTCATATGATTAAAGTTCCATTAGAGCTGGCATGGAAACAATGACGAACAAATGAGAGTTATTTCCCCTAGTCACATGAACAACTAAACGGGACAAATCCAAAATACAAAAATGAAGTAAAACGAGCACTAGTACAAAAATTGAATCAGACAACACATTATAGTTTTCTGTCGTCTGATTGATTTTTATTTTTTTGTACGTCGTTTTTATAAAACCTGTCATTTGATATGGAATTATGAACTAGTTCATAAGACGTTTAAGGATAAAACTGTTGTATGACCCTAAAAAAATTGAGCGGCAAGTTTCCCACCATGTCTGTGGTGCCAAACCTCATCTCAAACCTGAAATTTTCCCTCAACATGTATTAATCATACGACGAGAAACAATAAAACTATGGTCTGATTAACATGTTTGGCAGACAGGAAGGAGATTTCCCACCATCAATTTTCTCCAACTCCCCAACGAGGGAAGTCAAATCGACAGGAGACAAATTTCAAATTTAAAACTCATGTACTCTTTTTTTTTTTTTTTTTTTTTTTAAGAAATAAATGTTTATTCACATGGGAAACAAATACAAGATATAAGTACGGGATTGTTCTGATGACAATCCAAAACCTAATATGAAAGCCAGGAAACAAAAGCACTCACTACTAACTAGCTGCGCTGCTTGTAACTTTCACAAAAAAACATACTTATAACTATAAATCGAAAGAAGTGGAAAATGGTCTTCATTTCTCCTCACACCTAAGCTAAGATGGCCTCATTAAAACCTTGTTTAGATAAAACCCAATGGGAAAAAATCTAAACAGGGGAAAAAATCTAAACAGAGGAAAGAATACCACCTACTAATTGTAACAAAGAGCTTCTCTGAACAATCAATCCTGAATTTGCAATCCCCTTATTAAGAACTGACGAGTAAAGTACCAATAGTAGAATGCCGATGATCAACTGCTGACCAGATGTCCATGTTTTTCTCAGACTCCAAAACTGCCACTTTTGAAATTGAAAACTGGTATTATCTAAAACTCCAGTATTTCAACCGTCTTCAACTGCTAGCAAGACTCCTATCCGCTGCGACCAATAACCGTCACCTTATTTGATCATCGCCGGCACTTAACCACCTGAGAAGCCATATCAAACAACCCCACATTTCTCAGCGTCTACCTGATGAAAGTGTCTTCCAATGCCAGATGGATCATGTTTTGCAAAGAAGACCCATGAAAAGATGACGTACCATTGACATAAGAAAACAAATAGGCAAGACAGTTAATAAAAATTCATAGTAAGGCTTTGTAAACAAAGAGAATACTACCCATACTAATCATTGAATACAATAGTAAAAACCTGTGAAGAGCCAAACTGTAAACAAATAGCAAAATACCAGTCTATTGAAAATAGACAACTCTAACCCACGACTAAAGCATGGGAGAGAACACCAGCCAACCACCATCATTTGAAAGGATGAGGACATTACCGAAATAAGACAATGGATCGATGTATGATTAGAATCTGCAAATCTGAAAAGTTCTCGCTATACTGTGCCAGAACACCAAATTGCAGCGAACCAAAGAAACCACAACCATATAGACCACAACAAACAATCACATGCAACAAAACTGTCTAGTTAAACTAGACACTATCTCCTTGGATCAAACGATCTAGCAGGAGAGAACTTGGGGGAGGGGGAAACATCACCATGAAGACATGGAGGGAGGGAGAGAGAGAGAGGCCAGAAATTATAGTAGTAACAGTTAGGGACTTACCGGCGAGGAATTGAAGGCGGTGAAAATATACATTCCAATAACAAGAAGTCAGAGGGAAAAACGTAAATTGAAGTATGGAGGTCGATCGACAACCAAAAACCGACGCTGTCAATCAGTCAATTAATGGATTAGAGAAAGGGACGCTTAAACTGCAAGTCGATCTCTTTGTAGACCTTCACATTTCCTTGCCCCAACCAAAACTCATGTACTCAAACCACATTGTTATAAAATTCTGTTGTGTGAGTCTTCATAGAGCTTGTCCAAATTCGTAGCACAGGGTTGAAACCCTACATTTAAGCAAAAAAAATAACAACAAACCTCACTCATAGCGCTCTACTCTCTCTCGACACAAACCCGAAACCTTTGCTCTCTTCTTCGACAAAGCTCTCTCTCTCTCTCTCTCTCTCTCTCTCTCTCTCTCTCTCTCTCTCTCTCTCTCCTCTCCCTCTCTCTCTCCCTCCCTCCCTCTACAAACCCCTCCCTCTCCCCTATACAAACCCTATCTCTTCTTCAACAAACCCCAACCAACTCTCTCTCTCTTCGACAAAACCCGACCAAAACCTAATGGGTTATTCGAGCTCTACTCCGATCGAGCTTAGGCCAACATCAAATCCAAAAATCTCACAGGTAACAACCCCCCTCTCTCTTGTAATTTCCGACGCCAGGTCTTCCTCGTCTTCTTCTTTTGTTTCTGAGACCTAAAATTGCATTTATTGTGTGAACTGTTGATTTGGAGTTTTCTGGTTCAGAGGCAGTAGAAAGCCTAATGGGTACCTCTAGGGTTCTTCAGATCTTTTGACAGTGGTGTGTTGCATTTGGCAGAATCAAAATTAAGCTATGGGTAACTGAGATTTGAATTCGAACATTGGAGATGTGGATTTGGGATTGAAGGAAAAATGTCAAATTAGGGCTAAGAAGGTAACTAAGAAGTTGGGTCTAAAACATGTCTTTCTGCTTTCTTGATTTCCCCACGTTTTCTCATCTGGATCTCTCTTGTTTTCTCAATTTCAAGTTTTCTGGGATTCAAAGTTGGGGGGCTTTTTCCCCAATTGCTTGTTTGAGTGAACAAAAGTCGGTTAATTCTTCCATTTTTGGGTTTCTTTTGTTCTGGCACTATGACAAAAAGGCCTTCAAACGACAGAACAGTTCTGTCGTCTGAACGAACAAAAATGTGTCGTCTAGTACGGTGTCGTCTCTTGGGGGCATCAGACTACAGAAGTGTTCTGTCGTCTGATTTTTCAGACGACATAAAAAAATAAAAGTCTTGTGTCGTCTGATGAGTTTTGCATTTTGGGAACATTGTGATCTGTATCTTTAAAAGCATTCAAACAACAGTTTTGTATTGTCTGATAAACAAAACAACCACAGTATTTTTTAAATACTATTGTGTGAAGCATATTTGCAAGACTTATTTGTGTGGTCTGAATGCCCTTAAATAAGAAAAATGAAGACTCATATGTAGTGTCTTCTCTCATACAACAACACTTAAAGGTTGTGCTAATTAACTTTACACGACAATTATATGTGGTCGTAAAGAGAATCAGAGGACAATTAAGTGTCGTTCTAGGGTTGGTTTGTATGACATTTAAGTGTTGTGTGAAAGATTTTGAAATTATACATATATGATGTTGGGAAATGGTTTAGACAATAGATATCATATTCTTTCTGTTATGTCAATCTCATTACGACGACAATTTACTGTCGTTTGAGATTATTTAGACGACAAATTTTTGTAGTCTGAATATAAATAGTACGTGTTTTATATTGTCTGTAATCACATCCAATCACACTTATTTGTTGTTGTTATACACTTTAGCCAATACTTTCAACTAACTTATGTTGTTGTTTTGGCTTTCAGACTACAATTTTCTGTTGTCCCATTGTCAAAAAGACAATAGACTTATTATTGATTTTTGTGTTGTGTCTGTGCAGCTGCAACCACACGTTTTGGTGTGCTTTTGTTGTAGCTTGCAGTTTGTGACGACACATTTTAGTAGTCCCCTGTACAATTGGTATGCATGCATTTTGGAAATTAAAATTGGCTATTCCTGAAACCATAAAATCCACATCCAAAATCATTCATTGCAATTTCCATTAATCCACCATTGTCTCATGTACACAAACCTAATCATGAATATCGATTCAAAATGACCCATATCTACTAATTTGGATATGCAGACAAGTCCAAATGCTTAAACAAGGAAGAATTTCTACTAGACACAAGTTAATAAAAGAACTAGCTAGCCATACTGTTGTACCAGTTTCACAATCTGATCATGAATTGGATCACCCGAATCATAGAAGTGGTCATATATAGAAGATGGAAGGTATTCCGGGGTGCGTGAGTATATATGCATAACCCTGCAGATAATATGCACATAGAATGAAGTTATATCCTTGTTTTGCTGGATCAGATATCATGCAACCAAGGACAAAGCAGTTTAGCAGAATAATAAACAAAATAGCAAAACATCAAGCCACATTACTCAAGTGTCCTTACCAAAGAAAAGAAAAGAAAAAAGCTTACCAAAGCATGATTAAATTTGTCTTTGCTATTGTGGGCATCCATGAAAATGATAGCCAGTAAATAAGGATCCATTTTCTTGCAGCAAGCCAGCACAAAGAGCAAACTGACGTCTTACAGCCCTTTGAAGCAAATCAAAGAATAGATTAGAGAACATATTAGCTTGCAAGAAAACAACAAAAACCTTCAGACGACGAGCCCAATTAGAGCAAGAAACAAGATGATACCTCATGATTAACAAACTAACTAGAAGCAAAATCTTGACATCGATTATATTTCAAACAAACATCTTTCATGGCTTTACGTGTTCCCTTATAAGAAAAGAATAAAATAAAAAATTTAAAAGCTTTCAAACACCATAGTAAGAATGCTAAAATAAAGCAACAAGTGCATATTGACCGAGAGTTGACTCTACTAGATCTGCTTTATTCCCAGCTAGTGCCATGACCATATTTGGACTGCCTTGTCATAAGGGAATGATCCAAGTAGACAGAATTAGCTATCTTGAAAGACGCAAACTCGCATAGAAAGTTAGTATACAGAGTACAGCACCTAAACAAAACTGAAATTAAAGTTATAGCCTAAAATTGTTTAAAGCAGCCAAGGACTGAGTGAGTTTAGACAGCAAGAAAGTGCGAGCAATACCTTGTGATTTCAGTTCTAGCACCCATTTTTTTGCTCGCTCAAATGAGGCCTACAAGAGAAAAAATAAAGTTGAATTTCTGTTTAAGGCATAATCAAGTAGCAGAACTTAAGAGCTTTCCTGGCACTATCCCTATATTCAACATATGAAACGGAAAAGAAAATTTCAAATGATACTTAGTTACACATAAACAATTGTCAGCTCGGGAAGACTAAAATATTTTCATTGTTTTAACTTTTATTTTTCAGAACTAGACCTCTTCACAAAACGCAGTAAGGCTGACGTGCATTCCTTCACCTGCCACAGAATAGAATTGCCAGAGCTCAGTACTTTCAGTCCTGAAGCCATTGTATGGTATTATAATGTGAGGTTAGTGTTTTTGATAATCTCAACCTAGTTGGTTTAGAGTTTGAAAATTAGACAACTACATGAAGGTGTCTCACAGTCAAGAACCTAGTAGTCAAAAGTGTGGGTGTTCAGATGCAATGCAAACATTGTCAAAAGGAAACAAGTTTTTAAGTATAAATTGATTGAAACAAGTTTCAAAGTACTACAAAATTTTGATTATCTCGAAAGGTGTTATAGCCAAAGCAGCCAATGAAGATCAGACATCTAGAATTTGATCATATGCTTGGTATGTTACAAGTAAAAACTCCAACCTGAACAATGCCTCCAGGACTTCCAGCCACTCCTTTTAAATGAACTGTTTGAATGGAATCAGCAATTAGAGCTTGAGGAGCCAGAGACCAACTTTCCTCTAATATATCCTGAGGAAAAGCATGAAAATCAGTTGCTCAGCTTTATTCAAAATATTCCAGATTAGGACAAATAACATGCCTTGCTGCTCAGTGATGATACAATAGGCATGGAATGCGGATGTGCGCTTATGTTTGAAATACATATAATAGAATTACTGTAATAAAGTCATGAAAACTGGAAGGTGTAGCACCACTCCACTAGTCTTTTGTCATTGCACAGAAATGTGGAATTTGGATCTAGTGTGCATGAGACTGATTAAAATCTAATCGTTAGAAATAAACACTTTCAGAATAGCCCAAGGAATTCAGGATAGTGTGTCAAATAAAATTAAGTGATGACCTGTCAGTATTTACCTCAAATTGAATAAGAGTATTGTGAAAGGCTAAGTCAGCATGAATCGAGAACTACACACCTCAATATCAGTACTTGAGTACAAGAAAAGATCCTCTGTTTTAATCTCCATACGATCAGCTTTGCTCCCAATTTGCTCACTACTCTGCTAGCAGACAGCAATGTGAATTAAACTACAAATCATATCCTTTTTTTTTTCTTTATTTGTTTGTTTGTATGTTTTTCTAAAGACATAGCATGGCATGGTGAAACCAGAGATGTTTCAGGCTTGTTGACCAATTCATATTACTTCAGCTCCACTACCAAAGTCTTTCAGGCTTTCAGCTACATTTTCAATCTAAATGGATTACCACTTTTTTTTTTTTATTGAAATAAAATTATTATTCAGTTACCTTATCTTAGATAAGCGTTAAACAGTAAATAACATAATAACATTAACAATATGTAAAAGAATCCTCTAAACAAAATCTATGATTAAGCTGATCAGCAAACATAGAAAACGCTATTGCATACAAGAATTAGATAGCTGGAGAGCCACTATACTGCATCAGTGAACCTTTAGAACAGAATGACTATATAAAAATACCAGGCTTAGGAAAACGCTATCCTCTTCACCGGAGACATTTAAAACACGGGATGCTTTACCCAGCTCATGTCTTTCAGCTATGAGTGCAGCAATCTAGTAATTTAATAGTATAATTTGATGTGGGAAAAAAGAAACAAAAGAGTAATAGTCAATATGGGGACTAAGATTTTGAAAATCAAAGACATAACAGACATATAATTAGGTTCTGAATAAGCTGCAAAGGAAAAGCTCCATATGCTCAAATTGCAGTACCTGGAATACAAGTGTACTCTTGCCAGCACTAGGATCACCGCCAACTAAAACCAATGAACATTCAAAAAACTAGAAGGAAAAAAAAAAAACTTACTGTTGTGAATTTGGCTTGTTGATATGCCTAAATTGATTGGATTCCAGGCAAAACCAGATGGGTAAGTGAATATTAGTGCGCACAGGAATTCTTCTAGTATCCTAATGGGTTTTGGAATAGGAAGAGTTATTCCTATTGATTTAGACCTGGAAAGTAAGTTCTATTCTAGTTAGGAATAGGAAAGCTAGCTCTCTTTCCTTGTTCTAATAGTTTTAGGAATCCTAATGTGACATGTTTGTAACCAGCACCTATAATCTATAAATAGGGCTACAGGGAGGTCACATAATGTGTCCTCAGATCAGAGAAGAGATCTCAAAGAGTTCATGCCTACGGTACAGTACCACCGCCAAGCACCGTAGCAACTTCATTTCCAAAGGTTCCATGCCTAATATCAACCACAAAAACATTTACAGAATTATCAAAATCATTTTCCCAACTCAAAAAGGAACCAAACATTCTTT
Source organism: Rosa chinensis (assembly GCF_002994745.2). NCBI lineage: Eukaryota > Viridiplantae > Streptophyta > Magnoliopsida > Rosales > Rosaceae > Rosa > Rosa chinensis. The sequence goes on from NC_037091.1 coordinate 42,749,275, forward strand.
CAAAAACTAACAGAGTCTAATATTAAACTGTGACGCAAAACTTACAATGGAATTCGCCGATCTTTCCAACTAATCCCCCAGTTCACATCATTCAACCGCACAGACTTAACCTTCCCACTTGGCAACCAAGACCTCACCTTCTCCAGTTCACATCAGTCAAAATATCATCCAATTTCCTAATACAACACAAAATAAGAGACATTTTACTCAAAAAAAAAAAAAAATCACTACATATTAATCATTTACTGAAACAAAAAAAAAAAATCATAAACTCGAGGTCTAAGCCATATTAGCATCCCTATAGTGTCAATTTCACATTAACGTATATGCAAAAGCAAGATCTGCTATGATAGTTTCCATTTACAGATCATGTTCAAGTGTTGGGCTCTCACTTTTTCACTCCAAGTCCAACAAGAACAGTAATCACGTTCAATCGACCTCAAGAGTTGAAAAGGTCGAGAACAAAAAAGAAGAAATGAAATTTTAAGTTCTAAGAGAGCAAAATTCATACAAAAAAATTAAATGAATCAAGAAAGTAAAGTGAGAAAGCAAGAAAACCTAAATACCAAATCGAAGAGAAGAGAAGACCCACCTTTTCTTAGCAGAGGGTTGAGGAGTGGGTCGTCGTTCTTGAACTCGAGAAGGTTATCGAAGTCCATCATATCATGAAGAGAGGCGCAATGTAATAATCGCCTTGCAGGTACTGGAAGTACCTGGTGACCTTCTATCGATAATCAAAGACGATATCAGAGTCTCGATTGAGGGATTTGCCGACAAAAAGATTATCGACGACGCCGCCCCGGGATCCTACCGAGATGTTGTTGTTATCGGCCTCTTTGCCCAGCCTGTATAAGTCGACAATATAATTAGGCAACCAAACTGACCATTTCCCATAACCAAACCCTCCTGAAGTGAAAACTTTCGGAAAAGAAACAAACAAGCACAACAAACACAAGAGTCCTACCATGGAAGCCAAATTTTTGTTTTGTTCTTCCAGTTCTGCATTCTTCCTATCCAAGTCTCTTATCTGAGAAACTAAAGTACTAACATCGCTCTGCACAATCCATTTAATAAATTTATAAGAATTTAGAACTGAAAGATCACAAATTGTTAATCAAATCATATATATAAACTTGAAAAAAAAAAAAAGGTTCTTTTCTCCTGCCTCAGAGAGTCGATTTGCGCTCTCCGATTTTCTCATTCCTCCATTATCTGTGCACAGAAAATTATGAGCGATAATAGAAGGCAAAATTCAATTCCAAAGTTAACAGAGAAGTTGAAGAAAATATAAATAATGGACCGATAGGTGGGATCTGGCTGAGATCGGGTCCCGAAGAAGTTTTTCTCAATCTTTTTGCAGCTCGCTTTTGACGAATTTCTTCCAACTGCAAAATTGAACCAAATGCAAATAAGGAAGAGAGGATATTCCGAATCCATATATCAAAAGTTTAATAACGAATAAAGAATCAAAAAAGTTGACGGCGAAGAGGTCGGTACCATTTGGCGGCCTAGAGATGCGTGCCGGGAATCCATGGCAGAGCGAAGGCGAGGCTAAGGATCCTCCTTACAGCCTCTGCACGGCGTTTCCGGCTTTCTGTTTTGGTTTTGTTTCAATTCCAGACTACAGAGAGAGTTACAAGTTTTAACGGTCAGCAAGGCCCAAATGAATAACAACAAAATGGTCGACACTCCTCACCACTTTGCCTTCCCTTCGCCCCACGCGTCCAGGCTAGGTCGCACCTCCTCCAGCCACGCCTGGAAGCATTGCCTTTGCGAGAGAGATTTCATCAATTTCAATCTGCAGTAAGAAAAATCATGAGAAAAATGTAAGAAACCAGACAAACCCCAAAATCAGAAGAACCCTAAATGCCCAAATTAAAAAAACCATTGTTTTTGGGAGAGCAGCCTTCTAGGGATTGGATCTGAACGGAGGGTTGAGCCGGAAGAGGAAGAGGCGGAGTTTGGGATTGAAAGTGATTGCGGTGGCTGTTGGGGAGGTTGCGGGGTTTGGGGAAGGAAATGAGAGAGATGGAGAGGAAGACGGGGTTTTGCTGAAGGAGAGAGAGTTTTAGACAGAATTTGTGGGAATGAAAAAAACACGAAGGGTTTATGTTATGCCAAAAGAGACCTAAAACCAAAAAAGTCAAACTCACCTTATTCAGACAACACTTATATGTTGTCTGAATATCACCCTATTGATTAGTTAACTATAAGGTTTGGGCGCTTAAGAGGGAAAAGACTCAACTTGTTGGAGGGAAATCTAAAATTTCTGTTAGGGTTTTTTCCCATCTTTTCAAACAACATATAAGTGTTGTCTGAATGCTCACCATTTATCTAAATTTGAGATAGGAAATCACCACCTTTTACAACTACACAAATCTGTTATCTGAATGCTCACCATTTTTCCAAATTAAACCAGTATGGTTTTAGTGTATATTCAGACGACAGAAAAAAAAATTATGTCGTCTGAAAAACTCAGACGACATAAAACAAAACTTATGTCGTCTGATGCGTGTCGTCTGAAGGCCTTTATGGCATAGTGTGGGTTATGGATCTTGTTCCTACTGTATGCTAGGTTTCTGCACAGATTTTGGTTCTGGAAGTTGATCATTCTCAGTAGATTTGGTTGTGCTTCCTTGAATGTTACCTAGGTGGATTAGAGTTGGAATTTTTGATCTGGAAGTTGGAAATTGAGGCTTGTCAAGTGCTGTAAACTAGGGGATGTGATGGTTTTCGGGCTCTTGAGTGCTGTATTTCATTTCCCCAGTTTTAGTTGATGATTTTTGTTCTGTTCTTTGTAATGTACTTAAGTTAGTTTGGCATTTCATTTCACACCTCTGTATGCAGGTTTATTTGGAGGTTCCAAATGGCAAAGAATTGGTAGTGGCACTTCAATCAAAGGTAATTGTAATGAGGCTCATTAAATATTCTTTCAGCTGTTTGATACCAGGAATCACTAAGAACAAGGGTGGAGAGCTTACTTTCAGAACTGCAAAGCCCTTTTTGTTATTATTCAGAGCAAGCCTGTAATTATATATTGTTACATCTGCAGGGAATTCCTTACGTGGTATATTGGAAAGGTGCATTTTCTACTTATGCTGCTTCCCACTTTTGACATGCTTTACTTTCAGTGGTACAAAGGTACTTATCTTCCATTCTTTTGGTAATATGCATAGACATTTTCAGAAATTTTGGTTTGAACAGATATGTATGTAAATGTTTAAACACTAAATGTCAATAGGAAGTTCCTTGAATTAGCTTGACATGGACTTGTCATTCACTTAAGCTTCAAACTGAACCGTGACTTCTTTATGCTACTATATTCTGTACTAGTACTTAGGAGGCTTGACTTTCAGTTGATGTTGATCTTTTTTCTGGATTGCAGTTCATCAACTCATACACAGGATGCTTTCCAACTTGCACATGCTTCCTTTAGGCTCTACTGTGTACAAAACAATCATGCTATTCGTGCTAACTATGTGAGATGTATTTTTAAGAAATCTAAAGATGCTTACGAGGTAAAATTAATGCATGACATGCACTCAATTCATTGCTTTCTTATCTGTAACTATGTGATTAAGTGACCATGTGATCTTTAACTCCGGGTGAGTCATTTGAAGAAATATTCAAAAACCAAAGAGTAGGTATACCACTAAGGTGGGAGGATAGTGTGTATTGCAGATTGCTGCATTTCATTTCCCCAGTTTTAGTTAATGTTTTTTATTTTGTTCTTTGCTGCATTTCAGATCATAAAAGCATAAATTTGGAATGCTACTTTAGAAGAAATGAGGATAGTAGCCTCATGGTCAAGATTTGCTGCTGTGACTACTTATAATTAGGTTCACAATTATATCTCCTTTACGATTCAGTATGCCATTTGAATTGGGAATGAGATGTGGTAAAGTTAAACACATTTTAAAGAAGGTGCAACTTGTCTTCAAATAGGTCATGTTGTCAATAGTATTTTCCTTTCCCTTCAAGTAACTACCCATAACATTTTAACAATGATCCGATGTGGACAAAATACCATCATATTTCTTATCAACAACCGAGGCTATACAAATCGAAGTAGAGATTCATGATGGCCATTTTCAGCAGGTTTAGTTCACATCCTCCACATTATATTAATCATAGATGAGCTAATCTTATGGGTTAACAGATGGGAACAATTTCTATACATTGTCTTAATGGACCAATTTTGCCAATGTTAAATGTTAACAAAAAGTAATATTTGTTTGATAATTGCAGCTCTTAACATCAATTGGAAACTTCTGCATCTATTCAATTGTTGTTAGAATGGTTATTGAAATATCAGTTAGAACACAGAGGATGAGGGATTGCTGTTAATGTAAACCTACTCATCATCCTAATTGGTATATCACTTATCCATATAAATATATAATAACTTCACAGTAAGTGTACATATTTTCATTAAGTCGATTAAATCACAGGAACTTGTATTTCGAGTCACTTGTGTGGCCTTTATCTTTGTGAAATGCAGAAAGACCAATATATTTTTCAGAATTCTGAAGTATGGTGTTGTCAAACTTTCTCAACCTAAGTTCTGAGTCCAGATTGTCTGTCTTTGAATTTACTTGATGCATATGGATAGGTAGTTCCCATGTATTCAAATTCATAGCTTTCTGAACCTACTTACTGTTTGCAGTTGGAGGACTAATTGATAATATTACTTAACTGTTGAGAACTTATATGAATGAATTGCAGGATGCATTAGCTGCTATTAGAGGAGGCCGTATCCCTCCACCTGAAAGCATGCCATCTTTCGAAGAGGTTAAGGAGGTCATAGGTTTCAATTGTTATTATGAAGTAGTGTATACAGTCTTCAAGGGACAACTAAAAATGCAGAACCAAAAAAATCAGAGTCCTCAAGATCCCATTGTTGAAGTCATAACACCTGAAGTGTACAATAACTATGGTGCAGATGGTTCCAAGGATTCATTTTTCGGGATGTAGCTAGAGCTCTAGAAAGAGAGCAAAAAGCTCCTAAAAGGTCTGTTCATATTAGTGTTTGGAAGCTTGTAAGGTGACTCCAATGAGGCCATCAGAGCAGCAAAGCTTGCAAAGTATTAAATTTCTTGATGTATTTTTCTAGGGGAGTACTATTAGATGTACTCTTTTGTGGATACAAGATTAGCATTGTCAAATCCATTTTGATACATTTATGTGGATTATAACAATATGATATATATTATTAATGAGTTACTGTCGTTTGGTAATTCTTGATATAAGTTTCCAGCATATATAATAAAATGAATCATTCTATTAGGCTTTCATGTTCTGTCATATATACACAATATTCACAATACCCACAAAATAAAAACTGTCGTCTGAATTCAAAACAGATCACGGATGCTAAGAAAAAACAGTTGTGTGGATAACAGTCACACAACAGTCACACAACAGTTATAAACAAAAACGACTTCTGAATCGCAATCATACACAGATTCTTAAGTTGCCCGTTGTCTGAGTAACGTTCACACAACAGTTAATGTTGTCGAGAGTGTAGAATATTCTGTGAATATTTACTTCCCTTGTACGTGTAGATTACGTACTTTGTATAGTTGTAGGAGATTCTTTTCTTATTAGGATTACACTTGTATCTCTATATATACCTCCTACTCGGAGATGAATTATATATCGAATTATTCCAAACACATCAAATCCTTATTTTCTACTTGGTATCAGAGCAGGTTCAAACCCTTGAACTTGCACTGTATTTCGCTGAAATCCAGAACCCGAATCCCATACCTCATACCTTGAAATTCGAAACTGCAAACACATTTTTTGTAGCATCATCTGACCACCACATCAAATTGGCCCACATCACCATACTTACATCACATCACACCACACACCATATCTGGATTGCCACACGCTTTATTTAACTTAATTAGTACCAGCTGACAAGCCTTGCTAAAAGACCTAGCCGTACCTTTTGACTTTGGTTGCTTGTTGCCGCACACTTTCTTCTAGTCACGTATAGTTTTTTTTTACTTTTGCTTAATGGAAGACGACGCTGCTACTCTCACACTCCATATCATGCCTCCAATCATCAATCATTATCATACCACCGCTCAAGATAATTCGGCGTTTCCTACTGGAGTTGCTTTGAATGAATCCAACTATACCATATAGGCACCTCTGATGAAGATGAGGATTAGAGCACGAGGAAAAGTTGGCTACCTCACTGGCACTAGAGTTGCACCAGATGAGAACTCTGCTGAACTTGAAGTTTGGGCCACAGACAATGAAAAAGTAAAAAGTTGGCTTATTGACTCCATGGAGCCATCACTCATGAATTGGTATATCCGACTCATAACAGCCATCACTCATGGACTCGATTCCGAGTATGATCAAGTCCGTGGTGAGATTCTGTGCAAAGACCCTAAGTTCGACTTGGAGCAAAGTTATGCTTATGTTCGAAAGGTGCATTCTGAGAGGCAGGCAATGGGACACGCCTCTGAGTCCTCTGTCATGGTTGTTCAACGCAAACAAGGCCCTTCCTCGGGCCTCTCAACTCCACAACGCCGCCTCCCAGGTAAAACAAATCCATATGCAAATACAAAGTGTCCAGTCTGTGGAGAGTTGGGACATAGCAAGCAATGGTGTTATGAAGTAATTGGTTACCCTGATTGGTGGGATTTCACCAAGAAACCACGGAAGAACCTTGGAAGAGCTGTTGTGGCTACTACAGAGGAAGAGCAAGAATCCAATGCCTCAGCAAATGTAGCACAATCAGGTATAAAGGGTAAGGTACCTATGAATAGTTCTTGGATAATTGATATGGGTGCATCTGACGATATGACTAATGATCCTAGCCTCTTGAAAAAGTTGAAACCCTCCTCTCAAAATATTGTTTCTACTACTGATGGTACTCCGACTCCAGTTACCGGAAAAAGATCTGTTGTCCTTTCTGACACATTAACTCTTGATTCTGTGTTAGTTGTTCCTTCATTGGCATATAATCTCCTATTTGTTGGCCAAATTATTCTAGCACTAGCATGTATTGTGACCTTCTATCCCTCTTTCTGTGTGTTTCAGGACATTCTGACTCGACGGATTCTTGGTTATGGTGTTAGAAGGGGGAAACTCTACTATTTGGATCTGATAGAAAGTGGAGAACAACAGTTGTTAGGACAAGTGAATCAGGTCAATGGAGTAGAGAATGCTAAGGAAATAATATGGCTGTGGCATTGTCGTTTAGGTGATCTATCTTTTAGTTATCTTAAGAAATTGCAACCTCATTTGTTTTTGGTTGTTAGTGATTCAGATTTTCGTTATGATATATGTCAATTGGCTAAGAGTCGTCGGATTTCATATTCACCCAGTTTTAATAAAAGTCCTATTCCGTTTATGAAAATTCATTCTGAAGTCTGGGGTCCTGCCAAGATCCCTTCTCTTTCTAGAGCTCAATATTATGTAACGTTTATTGATGATTGTACTCGTATGACTTGGGTGTCTCTATTAAGGAACAAGAGTGATGTGTGCTCCATGTTCAAAGAATTTCACAAGATGGTATCTACACAGTACCAACAGGCTATTCGAGTATTCTAATCTGACAATGGCGGAGAGTATATTAATGGCCCTATGCAGGGGTTTATGCAATCTCATGGAATTCAACATCAAACTTCAAATTCGTATACTCCTCAACAGAATGAATTAGCAGAGAGAAAGAACCGTCAGTTACTTGAAGTTGTTCACGCCTCTTTGTTTGGCATGCATGTACCTCGTGAATATTGGGGAGAGGCTGTGAAGTCCGCTGCCTACCTCATTAATCATACTCCTTCTCGGGTAATTGAATTTCAAAAGCCTCACCAACAACTTCAGAAACTTCTTTCACTTCCGTCGTTTCCTAACTTGGAGCCTCGCTTGTTTGGATGGGTAGCCTATGTTCATATTCCCAAGCCTCAACGCAGCAAGCTTGATCCCCGTGCCCATAAGTGTATGTTTATTGGTTATGTTGAATTTCAGAAGGGTTATCGATGTTATGATCCTCTTACTGGCACTATACATGTCTCTCTTGATGTTGCATTTCTTGAATCCGAGCCTTATTATTCAGGGGGAGATTCAAAGTCTTCCCTTCAGGGGGAGAGAGGTTGTGAAGGAAATCCTGGAAATCCTCGCGATCGTGATTTATTTTCATTTGAAGAATTTGAAGAATTAGAAGCTCTGGAATCAAGATTTGGAGTTGGGAATCCTCCAACACCAGTTGAGAATGAAACTGGTGTTACTGACATTGGGCATGAAACTAACGTTGATGTTGGTAGTACTGACATTGGGAATGAAACTGATGGAGTAATAGGAAACGGACAAGATGGAGTAGTTGGCGGTGAACCCGTAAGGATTGATGTTGACGTTGGGGTAATAGGAAACGAAAAAGATGGAGTATATGGTGGACCTGTAGGGTCCCCAACCTGTTACAAGGACAGATGTGTTGGCCCCGTGGCCAGCTGCAAGGGCAGCCCAGTGGGGTCTTCAACCTGCTATGAGGACAGATGTGGGGTTGGCCCAATTGTTCCTTCCAACCAACATAGTGACTGGCCAACATATGCCACTACAAGCCATGAAATTGGCACGCGACCCGAGGAAGCCGACAAAGCACCCATTGACCAGCCCAGCCGTGATATGTCCAGTGAAGAAAATATGATTCAGAGTTCCCATTTGTCAGAGTTTCTTCCCTTCTCTACATCATCAACTGAAGAACCCGCAAAGAATGTTCCTTCCCAGGTACCTTTAATTACGAATAAATTATCTGGGGTAGATAATATTGATTCTAGGAAATCATAGAGGGTTACTAAGGGTATTCCTAAGAAACAATATGTGCTAGACATCACAGCCAAAGCTAAGTATCCGATAGCTAATTATGTGTCTAACCATAGGTTGTCTGGGTCATATGCACTTGTTGTTGATCAATTATCCACTGTATCTATTCCTAGTAGTCTACAAGATGCTTTGGCGGATCCTAAGTGGACTCAAGCGATGAATGAAGAACTAGAGGCCTTGCAAAAAAACTCGACTTGGGATATTGTGACTATGCCTGTTGGAAAAAAGACTGTTGGATGTCGGTGGGTGTTTACAGTAAAACTTAAAGCAGAAGGGAGCATTGACAGGTACAAAGCCAGATTAGTCGCCAAAGGATACACCCAGCGCTATGGAATTGATTATGAAGAGACGTTTGCCCCTGTAGCAAAGATCAACACTGTTCGAATTCTGATTTCACTTGCAGCACTAAAGATTGGCCTCTACATCAATTTGATGTGAAGAATGCTTTTCTCAATGGACACTTGGAGGAAGAAGTGTATATGGACATGCCGATAGGAGTTAAAAATATGCCTTGCAATACTGGCAAGGTTTGTAAGTTGGAGAAGTCTCTGTATGGTTTGAAGCAGTCTCTTAGAGCTTGGTTTGGAAGATTCTCCAAGTCTATGAGGATGTTCAGGTATAGACAGAGCAACTCGGATAACACCCTGTTCATCACTCGTAGTCAGGGGATGATTACCGCTCTGCTAGTGTATGTTGATGATATGATTGTCACAGGGGATGATTTAAAAGAGATGGAAGCTCTACAGAAGTATCTTTCTAAGGAATTTGAGATGAAGGACATTGGGCAATTAAAGTACTTTCTTGGAATTGAAGTTGCAAGATCAAAGAAGGGAATTTCTTTATCCCAACGTAAGTATGTACTTGATTTGTTAGCTGAGACTGGGATGCTTGACTGCAGACCTATTGAGACACCAATTGAGATGAACCACAACCTTGCCATCTATCCGAATCAGGTTCCAACAGATAAAGGAAGGTACCAACGTCTAGTGGGTAGGCTTATTTATCTTTCTCATATTAGGCCTAATATTGCTTATGCTGTGAGTGTGGTTAGTCAATTTATGCATTGTCCCAGTGAAGAGCATATGGATGCAGTGTATCGTATTTTGAAATATCTTAAGATGACACCTAGAAGAGGTTTGTTATTTGAAAAAAAGGGGGAATTGGAAGTTGTGGGATACACAGATGCAGACTGGGCTGGTGATAAGACTGACTGACGGTCCACATCTGGGTATTTTACTTTTGTTAGATGAAACCTTGTGACTTGGCGCAATAAGAAACAGAAGGTTGTTGCTAGGTCGAGTGCAGAAGCTGAGTTGCGAGGTATGGCACATGGCGTTTGTGAGATGCTATGGATTCATAACGTATTGAAAGATTTGAGTTTTAAACTCAAGAATCATATGGACTTGCACTGTGATAGCACGTCTGCTATTGAAATTGCCCATAATCCGGTGCAGCATGACAGGACTAAGCATGTGGAGGTAGCTCGGCACTTCATTAAGGAAAACCTGGATAGGAAGATCATTCGTTTCCCCTTTGTGTATACAGAAGATCAATTAACAGATGTTCTTATAAAAGGAGTGTCAAGGAAAGTGTTCGACAACTCAATTGACAAGTTGGGCATGATCGACATCTATGCGCCAACTTGAGGGGGAGTGTAGAATATTCTGTGAATATTTACTTTCCTTGTACGTGTAGATTACGTACTTTGTATAGTTGTAGGAGATTCTTTTCCTATTAGGATTACACTTGTATCTCTATATATACCTCATACTCGGAGATGAATTATATATCGAATTATTCCAAACATATCAAATCCTTATTTTCTACTGAGAGCCTGTCGACATGCTATCGACATGGATGCCGAGTCCTTCAGATGAGAGTTTTCTAAATGCACCTTCATCACACGTCACCGAGATAGACGACAATTTTTAACTGTCGTTTGATTCAATTTCTATAGAAGTGAAGCGGAATTGAAACTCTAAAGATGATTCTTTCTGAATAATATTTTTTTTTCTTTGATCTACAATTTTAGATAAAGGATGTTGCTTCCACAGTCTGAACAACTCCATGAAACTACCCCTTTATTTTCAAACTTAACTTCAACCTCACAAGTGTTTGAACTCCTTTGATACTTCAAAATTTCCCTCTTGAACTTCTCTTCAGTCATATGGTGGGTCTTGAAAAGAAGCTTACCACTAGTGGATAAAGATATCTTCTTCAGAACACAACCGCACTTCAACAAATACTCCACCAAATCCAACTGATCATCATGTCTTGTGATGTGAGTAATGGAAACAGTCTTAAGGTGTGACACCACACAAATAGGCACAATCTCTGGTGGGTTTACTACAGCAAAATCAGTCTTTTACGGCGCACATTTTATGTGTGCTGTAAAAGACAGTCATTTACGGCACACATGAGATGTGTGCCGTCAGAATGCGTTTATTCTGGTCATTCACAGCATACATCTTATGTGTGCTGCAAATTTAGTTATCTATTAATGGCATGCACAAATATGTGTGCCGTAAATGAGTTATTTTACTGGTCTTTTACGACTCACTTTTCTAGCTTGCCGTAAATGAGTTATAAAATATTAATTTTTTTTATTAAAGTATATTTAAAAAAGGTTATTAAAAACACAAAAACAAAAAAGAGGGATCTGATGCTCAGCTCGTTTTCCCCTCGAAGCTCCAAAACCTTGAGCTCAGGACCAAAAGAAGAAGGCGCAAACCAGTCTCTGTCTCTCTCTTTCTCTCTCGGTAATCACTAGCTCTTCTCTCCTGCATTTTGTTGATTCACCTTTTCATTTCAAATTCCTGCTTGTTTTGAATTTCTTGTTGATTTTGCGGTTCGATTAGGGTTTGATTTTGTGGAATGATTGGTAGAACTAAGTGAAGGCCAAGTTATGGCTTCGAGTTTCGGTTTTTGATTCCTGTTTTGTTGTTAATTGAGGAAATTTAAGCTGAAAATTCATTTTCAAATTGAAGTTGTTTTTGAGTGTGATGAAGATCTCATCAACAAGGTTCACACGCTTGTTCACAATCTGAGTTTTGTAGCTTTTGTTGGTTTTTCCGGGTTAGTAAGTTGTGCATACCATCTGTTTGATAAAAGTCCTGAGACTCTGAGAGAGATGACAAAATTTTGCTCTCTGACTTTCGCAGTTTGTATGCGAAAAGAGTGGTTCCGAAAATTCATTATCAGGATAGCTAATCCTGTGAGATGTGTTTGCGGATAATGCTAGTGTCGAGGTTTCATAATCTCAACTTGTGATTCCATTGCAATGTGATGGGGACTTGTGTAAGCTGTAAAGTTAGTTGCTTCATTGCTATAATTTTAATAATGTTTTGTATTCAGGGGAAATTGGCTGCTGCTGTGACGAAAAAAAAGGGTCAGAGGAGCCACTTAGACTTTTCTTCACACTCTTGCTGCTCAGGTAACGGCAATGGTTTGTATAATTTAGTATCTTCTAAGTTGTGATATTTGAATTTTGTGTCTTGAGCTGATGCTGGGTTAATTTTATATGCAAGGCATATATAACCAAGTATCCTAATAACTTGTGGCAACATCCACAATGGTGAATTGAGGGCTGGTTCTGGTCAATTAGTATAGGACCTGATGCTGGGTTTCCAAGCATTAGATTGTAGCAATGATGTTGAAAAAAAGGAGAGTTTTTAACCCCTATGTCATGATGTCTGTATACTGATCAGTAGAGGATATATTGAAGTTGAGTTACCCTTTTGCAGCTTTCTTTATAGTAAAATAATGAGCATCAAATTCCATATATTTTACTCTGAAAATTTGTATTGTGTTTGAGACTAAATCAAGAGCACTCAGGTTGTCACCATGAACACTGTACAGAGTTAAATGAACAAATCATCAAGCAAATGCCTGAACCATGCCACCTTACCTCATCTACTCGATTATCTCCACATCAACTTCTCTTTTGTTCCAGTTCTACACTCAGATAATATGAGTGCTTTAGCATTGGCTTCTAATCCAGCTCATAATTCTAAAGCATATTTCAGCACTGCATGTCTCAAACATATTTGGTTTGTGTCTGCCAAAAATAGACTTAAAGTTACTAGACCTGCTACCATAAATAAAAGCCTTCATTGCATGCAACAATGGTCTATCAGTCAATTTAGGTAAATTGTCAGTGATTTAAATAGGACACAGAGCTGTGATTAGAAGAGAATGCTGAAGAAAAAACTCAAAAACATGTAGGAGCTTGTTTTCAGCATCTTTGAGATTTTTGAAATCAGTGGCCTTCCTTAGCTTAAGTACTGATGCACGGTCACAAAATAACATCTCAGATGGCAAAAGTCCCAGAGTGAATAGCTCTTGGTGAAATGAACTGGTAGCCTTTTATAGTTTTGACTATAATTGTGGACTCATAAACTTGTCCTGCTCTTATCTGTCCTGTGCAGGTGCTAGTTTTTGTTGTAGTTCTCAATCTAAATGACTCCATAACTTACAGTGCTGCAAAGTCCTTGAACTTTTTGTTTATAATTCAGTACGTGCTGACGGTTCTTCGAACCTGCTCCTTTCTTTATGCATGGGCTAATCTCTCTTTCTTTATGTTGGCGACTCATGTAAGTTTCATAACCATTTGTATTCAGTCACCTTTCTCTTATACATTTTAAATTTGGCAACAAAGCTGATATTAGATAGTAGATATACAACCACACACACTTTAAATATGATATCAAAGGTCGCATGCATAACCTAAGAAACTTCAGGAAGCTCAACTTGAGAAACATAGTTTACACTCCAGAATCACTTTTTGATTTTATTGAGATACCCTTGTGGTCTCTGATAGTGCTCAGATGATTAGTGTGAGCTTCAGATGCTTTTATATTTTGCTAAAGTTAGACAGCAGCTCTATATTTCATAACAGAAGCTCTATATTTATGTTCTCAGTTGTGGAAGAAAGCAACCCATGTGCATTAATACATGGCCTGTCAAATACATCAAGGTGAATTCGGCTGTTCATTGAGGTACATTAATACATCTTTAGATGGTCTTACATAATAGCTAGTTGAAGGGTTCATTTGCCATACTAGAAGGCTCATTTCGATGTTCCAGGGATGATGAAATTAGTCCATTGTTATAAATCTTGCATCCCAAATTAAGATGAGAATGTGAAGTTGTTGTAGAGCTGCCCTTTTGAGCTGTTTGAAGAAATTTCTTGTTGAAAAGTAGGTTAAGATTATATGAGCAATAACTTCACAATAATGTCTCGATTTCATAGACTTTCTTAAGTTCATAGATTTTTGGCTGCCCTTTTACTTGCTAAGAGTAAATATATGAATTAAGGGACCATTTAGTTTTCTCTTAAGAGTTCCTTTGCTTGTCTTGTTTTTCTACGATTTCTTTTCCTATAAATATTAAATTGTATGTTTACATGGTGTAATGGTTAATCTGCAAGTTACTTTGCTCTTTCTTGTAGGTGAATAGCTTAGAGTTCAGTTACTTTGTCTTTGAACTGATTGAAGGGCCAACTTCACTAATGCTTGTCATTGCTTGTTTTTGTAGGCTCTATGATATACAACTTCTTTATGAGAAATGGTTGGCGTGTGGCATCATATCAAGCTATAGTCAGCCTCTTCAAGTACTCATGTAATCAATCTAAAGACAATTCTAATCTAGCTAGTATGTTCTATATTTGAAAACTAGTTTAATTATACTATGATTTTGTAATATTTATTTAATTGATATAATAAACTATATGAATGTTTTTGTTTACTATGTTGAATGAAATGGTTTAATTGAAAGTATTGTTTATTAGAAGAGTGAATGAAGACATCTTTTACGACACGCAAAATAGTTTTTTACGACACGCAAAAGGGCCATTTAAGACAAGCAAAATGGTCTTTTACGACACCTAAAATGATTTTTTATGACACACAATAAAAGTTGTAAAACATCTTTCACGGTGCACAAAAGAGTGTTTTACGACGCGCAAAAAATGTATTTTAAGGCGCATATTTTGTGTGCCACAAGAGAAATTTATCTTTTACGACATGGTTTTTTACGACACGCTTCTTTGTGCAGTAAAATTGTCTTTTACAGCGCACATTGTGTGTCGTAAAAGACCAATTTTGTTGTAGTGTTCAATATATATTCTAGTCTGACTATATACTAGAATCATATGCATAACCCAAATGTTAATTCATATAGAATAAACATTTTAAATGAATCACATGCAGATAGATAAATAAACATATATATATATATATACAGTCCGGCTACACTAAGGATGTCCTTAGTTTTTCTTAGGTACGAATTTCCGGTTTTCACCCACTTTCCGATCACATTTTCACATCTTAACCGTTCAGTTTTTAGGTCCTAATGTATAGATCACCTCTGCAAAATTTCAGCCAAATTGGTGATCATTAAGGCATCCAAAACTGCAAATTACAACAATATAAACGAACGGTTCCGGTTCGACAGATTCGGTTCGTTCGTGTAAATTGCAGTTTGGACGCCTTAACGATTACCAAATTGGCTGAAATTTTGCAGAGGTGATCCATACATTAGGACCTAAAAACTGAACGGTTAAGATGTGAAAATGTGATCGGAAAGTGGGTGAAAACAGTAAATCCGTTCCATAAGAAAAACTAAGGACATCCTTAGTGTAGCCGGACTGTATATATATATATATATATATATATATATACATGTTCAAGATGCTGGTATCATTTGTGATACACTTATCTCTAACGATATATTTATGAATGTTCATTATCATGCATATGTTAAACTAGAAAGCCTAATCTTGATATCCAACCGCTTTGAAAGTTAGATTGTATTTTAAACTTTCAAGTTTTCTTCATGTTTTCTTCCGTGAATGTATGTTCATACATATACATTACAACTATTTTGATAGCATTGAATACATATGCAGAACACACTCAGAAAGAAAAATTCCATTTAGCCTATTGCATAAATCACTATAATCATGGCTGCTTAGGCAACAATATTAATCTACATGAAATATGCAGTAGTTTCTGAAGTTAGATACAATTATTTTCACATGTATACATATAACAAATAATCATTATATAATTTGATAAAAACAATACTCAGTTTATACAGATAACAGCAGTAAAAGGCATTATCGCTTTGTATTTAATTGATATGCATATATATTTATATGAACAATAGCATGTCATCATCAAATCTCAGGATATATATAAATTTGCATTACAATAAACATCAATCTAAATCTGCGTATAGTTGCTCTGATACCAATTGTTAGATTCAATATGAAACATAAACATATAACTCAAGTATACTATCTCAAATGTTAGATCAATGTTATGAAATAAAATCGTAAAACTGACTTGGTGGATTGCTGTTGTTATCCATTGGTGATCTGTTGCCATTATCTATTTGATATTCTCCTAGATACACACCGTATCTCTCTTTATTGCTTGATGGGACAAACTCAATGAGTGTCTTTATGTTCTAGCAGGGATCAAATACAAATTTCACTTTATTTATAAAGCTGTTTAACACAGCAGTTACATGGCAGTTTCTTTGATCAAGGAACTGTTAAAAAACTTCCTATCCTAATAGATTTGTTTGGATATAACCACACATTTGAATTTCAAATTCTTTAAGGCCTGTTTGGATAGGGTGATTTGGACTTGAGGATTTGGATTTAGGAGGCCCAAATACAAATAAGCCCGTTTGGCACAAATTTTTCATTAGGGATTTGGATTTGATGAAATCAGTCGGCTGATTTCATTTAGCAGAAAGGGCCGATTTCAAATAACTAGGGTACCCTAGTTATTTGAAATCTCTTCCTAACCTCTTCTCTCAAGTATTCAACAGATAAAATGAATGGCCCAGATTAAGCGGTGTTAATATTTATGGCGCAGATCACATCATTTTTTATTTCTCTTATTTCTTTCTTTACCTTCAATCTTCAAACTTCCTCTATTTATTACTGTAATTTATTATTACTCCTATTATTGGCATTATTGTTATTATTTTTAAATACCTTAGGTATTACAAATCCACGCCCTTAAAAAAATTCCGTCCTCAAAATTTAAGATAGCCTCTAAAGATCCTTTAGTTTGATTTGCTCATGCTAGATGTTTGATTTCTTCTTAAAACATTGTCATTTGAATTCTAGTAATTCGTTCATGCTAGATGCTTGCTGTAAATGATTTCATCTCATCTTACAACATAATATTATCTACTTTGAACTCTCTTTAAGTGTGATTTCCTCATACGTGAACTAAAGTTCCTCTTATACTTAGCTTTATATTTATTTATTTATGCATTATTATATTATTCCACGAAGTTACCATTAAACACAATCTTTAAGGTAGAAAACAATCTCCCTTGTTCTCTTAGAAAAAGAAAAAGAAAAAAAAACAATCTTTGTATCCAGAGGTTATGTCAAGTGACTGACTCTATTAAGGATTTCTCTGAGACAAGTATGCTATGATATTTTCAGAAAGCGCCCTACCTTTGCCATGCGACGAGAAACATAATTATACTTGTAATTCTGTGGGACTATACTATGAATCCAAATAAAAAGTTCCAATGTCAATTTGACAAAGATTCTTCACCATCTTCTAGAGGGAACTCCAACATTCGATCTGGAAAGCATGGTTGACGAGGAAAAATGCAACCGAAAATTCAAAATTTTTGGCAGCTCAGTGGGCAAAGGCTCCTCTAGCTGGGTCAAAGTAAATGAGAAAAGAACACTGATATCCTGAAAGAAGCGTATTTCATTATTCAAGGGATGCCAGTGTTCGATGTTGTTTCTAGAAGATCCAGCTTCTACAAAGCGCTCAAAGCTGTGGGAGGGTGGGCTCTTCCAAAGTTGGCTGCGCATTTCAAGATACTGAGCTCTTGGTTTGGTTTCCTATTGACGTAGTCAAAAGCAACTGATAGCTGGGTAAGGCTAGGAGTTATAGTTATTTTACACAAAACTGTCTTGACCACCCATTTCAGAACGAAGGCAAGGGAAGTCACAACGTTGTACAACCGTGATTTTTACTAAATGTTTGTTCAGTAGTCAAATTAGTTGCTAAACCATCAACGTGAAGACCCTAAACATAGCCCAGCTCTCTGTTGAACCAAGTCTTTTTCTTCGTTGTCGGAAAAAAAAAAACTTGGGACAATCCCTATAACAGAACCAATATGTTCATCTATCCACGAAGTGGATCAGCAAATAAGCAAATGAATTCCCCAAGTCTGCATTTATAACATTTATTCACCATATTCCTTTCAAATTTGTCAAGTAACAATTTTATTTCCTCTTCCCCCTGGTTAGGCCCAAAATCTCTCGAATTAAGGTCATCGAGAATCCCGTACTAAGCGGAACCTCAGATTAAGGCCACCGAGGACACCCCGTACTAAGCAGATTCCCAATTGGGTTTTGGGTCTTTCACCCTAGGGAGGCACAATCCCTACTTAATTATCCGCTCGAATCCACGAGCCCCACTCAGGTTTAGGGTCTTTCACCCAAGGGAGACACAATCCCTACTTAATTTTTCCCAGGCCTAACCAGATTCAACTCAGTAAACAATTAACTTGCTGCCTTTCATTCATATCACATTCTGTCATCCTTAATTTCCTTTCAATAAAGTCACCATGACTTGAAAATTTCAAACATAGATAGACCATGCTCAGTTAATTGTGCAAGTGAAAAGAAGTCGGCTAATTCATAAAGCCTGATCATCTATGCAAACACAAAAGCCCCAACAAGGTATATGGATAGAATTCAAGAATCTAAATGAAAAGGAAAACATACCTACAACTGTAAATGTGGTGTAAATCTAAGGGAAGGAATTTACCTGGATATACATACCTGCTTCCCAGAGATTATTGCATCCCTCTCAGGCTTTTACTGACCCATTTACATATAATTTACACGTACAAACTCTTAAAGAGATAATAGATTGGCATGACTACATCTACATCACAGACAGCATATTGTAAACTTTCAAAAACTAGCAAATAAAGATTGTCCTATATACTACAGTAAGGGGAACAAGCACCTTTCAAGAACGGTCGATTCCAATTACTAGATAAACTTTCCCAGATGAGCTACAAAGTTTTGGTAACTTCAATGTATCCTTGGCATCACCTGTTGCATATCATTAGTTCCATGTAGTTCTACAAAATCTAAATGTACCAGGACCTGAGATACTGCATCATGAAATTGGTAAGCAAATAATAAAGTATATCCAAGACTTATAAGTTCATATAAACGACTAAATAACGAACTGGTGTCTCCAAGCTGGAAAACAAAGAGGACCTTCAATCATCTCCAGGAATAGTAATTAAATTAATACCTTCCAAGAAGAGAAACCCATACATAATATTCAAAATTCAAACCATGACAACCAGAATAAGCATTAGAATAATGCAAATTAGGTAAAGTAGCTCGTCACCTAAAAACAACTGGGGAACATGTATTCACTAGTCAATGAGCTGCAGTAATACAATACTCAACATCATTGCCAAAACTTACTGTTTTCATTTCTGACCATTCCATTTCTTAAGCTCTTATTTTGAATTGAAATTGAAAATATATTCATTAGGAAGCATCAGGCATCCCTTGAAATTGACTGGTTTCTTATATATTCATATTCCTGATAAACCCCTCTGAAATAAAGCTCTCAGGCCAAACCAACTCGTGAAAAAGCTAAGATTCTAAATCTAGACAAGGAGTCATAGATTCTTGGGTTATCTACAGTACATTAATACATAAGGTCCAAAAATCTAATCAAACTTTTCAACTATTGAAACTCCCATGGGAAAAAATCTGATATACCTTATACTAGCAAGTACCATTACTATCTCAATATAATCAGTAATTTATGATACCCAAACTGATACGAAGCTGCAATTATATAACAAGTCAAAATGATTTCACCATACCAGGTTTCAAGAAGGAAACCTATCAACAGTATATAATCATTTCAAGAAAGATAAGCTAATTAAGAATTTCTTGAAAATATTAAGGAAAAAAAAACTATGTCATCTAAGATCATGGAAAGAGGACATAAATCAATATGATAAGCTTTGGGCTTTACATAATGCAGTCTGCAGTGATGCAAGTCCAAGTAATACATGCTAGAACTGAGAGTCGGCCAAACCAACCCCAGAACACAAAACAACTGTCTACTTGACCAACATAAAACAACAACAAATACAATGCTTGCATGTGCCCCAAAGGCAAAAATTAAAACAAATGGACCAGAAATTATACCCTGGAATCAGCATTCAGTACTAACACTATCAACTCAGGAAAATGAAAAATGGCATGCCTTCATTTCTGTCCCTGCTCTGATACCATTTGTAACAACCCGAACCCGGATTAATCGAAAGAATCAATGTAATAAAAAAATAAATAAATAAATCAGTCTAACTCAAATCCTTCCATTGAGTTTCTTCTTATTGTTATCTTTATTTGTTAAACATCAATTGAAACAGAAACAAAAGCACAATCTACAAGCCACCAAATCATTTCACAACCCTAGCTGGATCCATCGTCAAGCCACCAAGTCAATGGTATGGTGACATCATGTGCCAGCGAGCCAAGAAGGAGGGCGGACTTAGGAAAGATCCGGAGTACGTACCTCCTTTTTCCATTTTAGTAGTGGATCGTGACTGGTATTGAGAGAAAAGAGAGACTCGGTGTGATCTCCAGACAGATTTACCATTCTCTCCCCTTCCTAACCTCTTCTCTCAAGTATTAGATAGATAAAATGAATGGCTCATATTAAGCGGTGTTAATATTTATGGCTCAGATCACATCAGTTTTTTTTTTTCTCTTATTTCTTTCTTTACCTTCCATCTTCAAACTTCCTCTATTTATTACGATAATTTATTATTACTCCTATCATTAGCATTATTGTTATTATTCTATTTTTAAATACCTTAGATATTACAAGTTTATTATAACTTTAAATATCCAGGACCATGAATATACAGATCCATTCATGCAGGGCCTGGGGTCTGTGGCTGCCGACCGTCCAAAATCAAAGAACTCTGATTTTGGTATGCTTAAGTTAAATGCACATAATCTGCGCGAGCACACACACACTAAGATAGAGATCCATTTTTTTGTCATTTTGAGGGATGTCTGTTGAGACCCACTTTCGATTATATTTCAGCATTTTAACCGTTATATTTTTAGGTCCTTATGTGTACATCATTTATGCAAATTTTGAATTCACAAACATGCGTTATGCAAATCTATTAATCAAATGTACGTACAAATCTATTAATCGAACTGCATGAAATTTTTTCTATTATTGATTGAAGAAAAAAAATTGTTGTTTAGATTTAAGCATGATCCATGAGTGTTATGAAAAGAACGAAAAACCAATTTTTTTTTTCTTCAGAAGAAAGCCAAAATAATATAGAGCAATTAGATTTTAAAAGGATAAGATGATTTTTTTTTTTTCAAGAAATACAACTCATGATTTGGCAAATAAGAAAATGTATAGGTGATATGACATGATACTAAAAATTGAGGCCAGAACTTTTACGTCTCATTGAGGCCAACAAACATTTTCCCACATGCAAAATCAAACTTCATTAGGCGGTAGCACAAGAAGTTTAATACGTGGCAAAATATATTATATGTTGCAAGTTTAATATCCGGAGAAGGATCCGGTTTCAGATTTTCACCATTCTTTTTTTGTTGGAATGAATAACTTCATTAAGGGCAGAGCCAAAAACAGCCCAGCAAAAAGCTGAGGCACAAACAGAATAGGGAAGAATAATCCCCACATAAGTCAAACTAGAAATAGGAAAAGGAGAAAACATAACTGGAAAGAAAAAAGTCTCCATGGTTGCATCTCAGAGGACCCACCGTACGACGGTTTTAGATTTTCAGTTTTTCACCACAAGCGCACGCAATTGCAACTAGAGGTGGCAAACGGGCCGGCCCGGCCCATTTTAAGCGGGCCTAGTCGTGCTTCGTGCCGTGCTTGGGCCGGCCCATTTATTATCGTGCCGGGCTTGTGTCGGCCCATTTACATAAACATTAAGCCCGGCCCGGCCCATGGCCCGAGCCCATATCGTGCCGGGTTAATAACGGGCCGTGCTCGTGCCTACCCACTATAAAACATGATTTTAAAATCTTAATTTGAACAAATAAAAATTAATTTTATTTAACTATTTAGAAAATTAAAATAAATTAAGTTCTACAACGTTTTTCTTAATTTTAGTTTTTTAAGATTTGATTTCTAATAATTTTTTATATTCCACTATAAGAAAGAAAGAAAAAAAAACTCAAAATATATTGCTTTTAGTATATTATTGTGAGATTAATCTTTATTAATATAATGAAGATTTAATATCTATTATTTTTTCCTTCATTCTATAGTTGTATTGTTATGATATTAGTCTTTATTAATAAACATATATTTAATATTTAGAAAAAAAATACTTATGTCAAAATAAGGTTATGATGTTTTGTTTCATTATTTTGACAATATAAAAGAAAGCATTGGTGGAATTGTTTTGAGATTTTAAATAAAAATATCTCATATTCAAATCTCATCATTGTAGTTTTTTAATATTTTTAAAAACAAAATGAAATTTTGTGTTTGTAACGGGCCGGCCCACAATATATCGTGCTCGGGCCGGGCCGGGCCAATGGGCCAATATTCTTAGGCCCAGCCCGACCCGTTATTCTAACGTGCTCGGGTCGTGCCGGGCCACTAACGGGCTTGGGCCGTGCCGTGCTCGTGCTTAGTGGCCCGTTTGCCACCTCTAATTGCAACCAGAGAACGACTTGCGTGGGGCACCCGCACCACGTGGCAATAGGGCAGACAAATCACTGCCTAGCAGGGGGCTTTTTTTGGGTATTATACATTGAGGGAGCAGGGGCAGTTTCGGAAAAGAGAAAAAAATTCTTTGTTCTGATTGGGTGGCCCTAAAGTCACGTGATGGGGAAACCCCCACCTACGAATTTCTCTTGCAACAATCACACTTAATTTGACTTTGTATCCCTACAAATGTCTATAAGTAGGAGCAACCTAAACACCACTGGTCGAACCAAACAAAGTCGAAGCATAGTCCGATATATCATTTTGCCACAACTACTCGATCGAGAAAGTAAGGAGAGATCGGTGGGCATAATGAAGTTAGAAGCTGAAGTAATCTCCAAACAGATTATCACTCCTTCTTCTCCAACCCCTGACCATCTTCGCCATTACCAGTTCTCATTTCTTGATCAAATATCTCCCCCGGTCTATAACCCTTTGCTCCTCTTTTATGAATTCAATGCCAAAAGTCAACCCAACATCACTGAAATATCCAACCACCTGAAGACCTCCTTAGCCAAAGTCTTAACCCTTTTCTACCCACTAGCCGGACGACTCAATGGCAACCAACACGTGGATTGCAACGACAATGGTATACCCTACCTTGAAGCTCAAGTGAACTGCAAACTCTCAGATGTTCTCGACAATCCGATACCCGGAGAACTCAACAAGCTCATGCCATTTGAACTGGACGATGTGGCAAACAAATTTGCCCTTGGTATCCAGCTCAACATCTTTCAATGTGGTGGTTTTGCTATTGCTCAGTGCCTTTCTCACAAGCTCGCAGATGGGTTATCATACTTCACGTTCAGCAAAACTTGGGCCGCCACTGCCCGTGGCGAACCCAACATAGCACATCCGCAGTTCATTTCCGCCACACTATTCCCTCCCAAGAATTTAAGTGGATTTGATGCGCGCACTGGTATCACAAGAAACAAAGTGACAAAACGCTTTGTGTTTAGTGCCTCTAACATAGAGGAGCTCAGAAAAGTTCAAGCACATAAGAACTTAACACGCCCTTCACGTGTTGAGGCCTTATCTTGTTTCATCTTGAGCCGATTTATGGAGGCTACCAAAGATATTGGATCAGCTGACAAGTTTTACAGGGTGGTTCATGCTGTGAACTTGCGGCCGAGGTTCGACCCACCACTGCCGCACCATTCTTTTGGGAACCTTTACCGAATAGCCATGACAGCACCGTTACAAATAAGTTCCTGCAGGGAACCATATCATGGTATACGAAAAGTGATAAGCAAGATCGACAATGAGTACGTGAGAAAACTGCAGAAGGGTGATGAGCATTTGAGTTTCATCAAGACCCAAGCTGAACTTTTTGCTAAAGGCGAGCAGGTTATAATTAACTTCAGTAGTTATTGCTGGTTTCCTCTGTATGATAACGATTTTGGTTGGGGGAGGCCTACGTGGGTGGGGTTGCCGGCATTGACGTTCAAGAACATAGTGAACTTCATGGATACCAAAGAGGGTGGTGGAATTGAGGCTTATATTAGCTTGGAGGAGGAAGTCATGACTAGGTTTGAGAGCGATGTGGAGCTCTTAGCTTATGTGTCTCCAAGTGCGGTGCTGAACGTTTAAGCAAAATTAGTATGTGTTGTGGACAGTGCAAAACTGCAAAATATGAAGGTGTGTAGCGAAGTATGTTTTTTCCGACTTATGGTACGTCCGTACTACCTAGAAGTAGTTTCTGTATTACAATTCAAAATTTCAAATTGGTCTCCGCGTAGTTAATCAGAACTGGTCATTTAGCTGTTGAAAAAGACCAAGTCTAGCTTTATGTCTTTTCTGGACCGACCTCTTGTAATTTGCCCCAAGTAAATTGGTTTGGTGTTGCAACCAAAAAAATAAATTGGTTTGGTGTTGCTGCTGTAATTAGACTCTGTTCATATCAGTGATTGCTCTGGGGTTTGGGTCCTCTGGTAAAAAGCTACTTTGCAGAGTGAAAAACCACTTAATTGTTCTTAAATTTTTAAATTTTTTTTTTTTAATAAAGGGCTGGTGCGGCTGCTCTCAAGCCATAATTAACGAAACTGTCAAATACAAGGGGGGGGACATTGAGCCTAAATCCCTTATTACAATAGGCACCTAGAGAACATCCTGAAATAATATCATGATTCTCTACTAAACAATTGTATTCAATTACGCACCAACTAGCAAAGAGCGCTCTACAGGCGACTCTATTTGCTTTACAGTGGTGACACAACAGAAAGATAACTCGATCTGCAACTCGAATACAGCATAACATAATTTCCATACTCACAGCTTTCCCATCATGTTGCCACTGGAAAATACATCCAGTGACACTAAGTTTCACCCTGCCATTAGGAGGCAGCGACCATTTGACGAAGTAAGGAACTCGCTGCCTACCTAGAGCAGACAAGCACATTGAGTGCACACATAGGCAGTTAGCCAGACTAGTCCTACACAACAAGTGTAGGAACTTATTACTCACAAAATGCGCAACCAAACTAACCAACAAAAATAAAAAAAACAACTATATAGAAAAAAACAACTAGGGCAGGGCCCAAAAATTGAGCCCATACCCAACCATCAGCCTAAGTAGCATGAAATGTGCAGCCACCAGATTGGGCCTAGCCCAGCGTCTGCACTGCTCCCACCAGCATCCTCTCATCAGTCTCGCGCCTCCGGTGACGGATCGGGATCGGACGAGGAAAGAAGGTAGTTCTTAGACAACCACCCCAAGATGCCTGCTCCATTGCCGGCTCACCCCCACCCCGATCACTCCACAACCGACATTCCCTGGTCCACGCCCCAATTATCCAAAAGTTTATCGAACACCACCATCTCTGCCCAACCAGGAAACAAGCCGCCGCGAAGCCTGCCTCCCCAGGTTTCTTCTCCACCAAACCAGCGCCACTAGTCATGCTTCCAACCGCCAATTTGACTTGAAACTCCGACCTGCAGAAACTAAACCAAACCCTCATGGCGAACTTGATCTTTCCAACTACAGGCCACTGATCCCTCGATCAGGAGCAAAGACAAGCTGACTAGAGGAGCCGCATTCACCAAGCACCAGATGCCGTCCACGACGGCGTCCATGGACGCGCCGTCAGACGGAGTCAAGCCAACCTTTTTGCAAACCCTAGCGCTGAGAGAGGAAGGTTCAATACCGAGCTACTATTCCACCAGTTTCCTAGAAAGGAGCGTGATTGTCTTTTTATGGCACGTTTATTTACTTGGGATGGGAATGAAAATAGAGGGAATGATTACAGGGTAAATTTATTCTTACGTTTACTAACACATAAAGGAATCGGAATGATTCCGGGCAAAAGTATTCCCGCGTTTACTAACACATGAAGGAATCGGAATGGGTGTAGGTCCCACCTCCTTATAAGGAATCGATTCCTGAATACTCAGGAATTTGATTACGAAGGGGGGAGATGGGTTTAGGATCAACTCTTCCGGAATCAATACCGATTCCTTTCTTCTCCCATTCCAGTTGTCTCCGATTCATGATTATTTTCTATTCCAAGTAAGTAAACGTGCTATTAATTGTTCTTAAATCATTAGGATGTTGTGTATGTAAATTTTGTTTTACGGCTTATTTATATCTTCTTGGGGTTTTATTATTTTTATTATTTTTTATTTTTATTTTGTCTACACGGTGAATAGATTAGGGGTTTGCAATGTAGAGTTAGGGGGGTGTATTGTATATGGAATTAGTGGAACTTTTAAAGAAATCTATGGAATTTAAAAATCTGGGTGTATTCAATATAGACTTTAACAGTCCATGAAAATCTTGAGGTATTCAATTATGATTTTTAAAGACTTCATGAATTCAACCAAAATCTAGGGTAATTCAATTAGGACTTTTAAAAATGAATAAAAGTACAGAGGTATTCAAAATATCATTCATACTTATGGAATTAGAAAATCATGGATAATTATGGACTTTGTAGTGTTAACTACACATACCAAACTCCAATAATTTTCCAGCCTCCAGACCAAAGATTTCAAAAGTCAATCAAAGTTTCCTCTTCAAAAAAAAAAAAAAAGGTCTATCAAAGTTCTTCTCTCTACGCACGAAGAAGTTTGTCCTTCATTATCTCTCTTTCTTAATTTTTTGTCTTTTCTCTAATCTTTTATGATATCAACCTTTTTTGATACCCAACATGTTCATTGTAGTTATTGAATGTGATTTTTTTTTTTCAATTGTGATACTTCGAACCCTAATAGCAATAAAAATGATTTATGAAACTCTAATATTGTGGTCTAACCCTAAGACCTTGAATACTAAATTTTATCTTATTAATTAATTATTCTCATTAATTTGAATTTATATTATGGTTCAAAAAAAGGTTGAACAATTGAATTTCAATTGATTGATTATAGATCAAGACATTGACCAATATTGCTACAATATATATTAATAGGCGAAAACAAAATTGATGAGAATAATTAACCATAAACATCAAGTGATCTATATTGTATTATTTATGTTGTTGGGAGATTATGAATGAGAATAAACTCGCTAGACAGACTAACAATCATTTATTTGAGTCAATTTCTCTTAGAAGATACTGGAGCATTGAAGAGACAACAAGTTATTATTTTGTTTTGTGTTTGGGTTGCATTTGTTTTATTTTTGTTTTTGTTTTTTTGTTTTTTTTTTAAATTTTATATTTTGTACATCCTAGGAAATCTGTAGAAGTCATTCATAATAAAGTATATAGATTTTTATGAATCAATAGAAGTCTGTTGCTAAAATCAATGGTTTTAAGAAATCCAAAACAGTTTATCAACTTTTTAAAGAGTTTGTGGACTTTTCAAAAAGTCTGTCATTTAAAAAAAGTCTGCACAAATCCAAATACAATATACCCCCCTTAGATTCAAAATTCCAATATAGAAGAATACTTTGCAGTTTGCACTACTTGAGAAAACTTTTTGGGATTTGATCTCCCAAACACATGACTGGAGACAAAAAGTTTTGTTTTGTCCCTAAAAATTTTGTTTTTCAAAACTCTTGATTCGACACTATTTAGAGGCAAATAATTTTCAATTAGGGATAAAAAATATCTATCCCAAAACTTAATTGGGGACAAAATTTAATTTAATCCCCTATGGGTTTTAGATTTTGTAAATAATTGGTAAAATTTAAGCGGTTAGTTGGACGAAAACAATTAGGGACGAATTTTGTTTGTAGTATTTTTCTTTTTTCTTTTTAACTTTTCATCTAGGTAGGGTTTGGCAAAAACAAATAGTGTGTAGCGACTAATTGGTATTAAAACAATGTAGTTTCGATCTCACAAATAAATAGACTCTCCATTTAGTTTTCTTTTCCCCTTATCTCAATTCTTCGAACTATATGACAACCACTGCTCTCCAACTTCTGCATAAGAACCTCTAAACACCAATACCTCCCAATAGCAGTGTCTCTGTCATACAATCCCTTTCATCTATTTCGCGTCTCTTAGTTTCTTTTCTTTTCATTTAGTACCCTAAATCTCGAATTAGTTTTTAATGTTGCAAAATTTTAGTCTTTTTTAAGTTTGATACTGCTAAATTTTTGTTTGTTGAGGTTAGAGGCACCTAGAAGACATTTGCATTGCTGACTACTAATAAGAACCTACCAGAACTTTTTTGAAAATCCAGATTCTAGATAATTATGTATTAGGATTCTTTTATTTTAATTAATTTCTTCATTAAAATTAAAAGATTGTTAGCTAAAATAAAGTTTTTTTTTACGTAAATACCCCTTATAAAGATACTATGAAAATCTCATTGATGAAAAAGGATAAACAAGTAAAATTACAAAAAAAAAAAAGGGTTAGGTTCAATGGCCACAAAATATAACACTTAACCGTTAAATTTTATAACATTTGACGGTGTAGATTATAAATGATGACATATATGATATATCAAATAAACCTTTTATTTCTATATTTTGTAAGAAAAAAAAGTAATTTTTTAATTTTGCTGTTATCATTTATCTTGATAAAATCATAAAATCATTTACTTCTCTCACTCTCTAATGGATTTTTAATTTTTTTTTTTTTAGCAAATCCACACAAACATTGATGAATATGATAAAAAAAAAAAAAAAAAAAAAGACAAGATATGTATTCCTGATCGATTCTATGTTTCTCTAATTTTGACCAGATTCACAAACCAAGATATAATGCCCTCAGTGATTTCACAAAACACAGACAATGTGTGAATCAAGTCATCAATCATAATTCATAAACTCATATTGGCTGAGATGAAACGCAAATTGGCTGAGGTTGAAAAGCCAAAAGCTTAAAACACTTTCGAATCTAAACCCAATTTGATAGATTTTTTTCAAAGGAAATCATTAATTATCACCCAGTATTCCAGTTTCACAAAGAGTCGAGGAATCCATTCTCAAGATGATACAAATGCCTATAATGACCTATGCCTTTCTCTCTGCAAATCATTGTCACCGTTGATTTGAATGCAAATAAAGAAAAAAAAAAAGAAGAGTAGAAGGCGGCCATGAGTGCAGTAGGAGAGAAGGAGACATAAATAAATATTTTTTTTTTCTGTGAGTAAAGTAATTTAATTTGCTAGGATAAAATCATTAAATAGAAAATAAATAATTACCATAAATATGCCATGTCATCCATAATCTACACATTGATTGCCATAAAATCTAATGGTCAGGAATCTATGTAAAAACTTGTGTCATATTTTGTGGCCATTGAACCCAACCCAAAAAGAAAATCTTTTGTTAAAGGTAATAAGGATAGAAATCTCTTGAAAAGAAGTAATTTTTTGTGAAAATTAAAGAGCTCTGCTAGGGTTTTGTCTTATTGCCTTCTTTGTCATCAAATGGAAAGATCCATGGCCAGAATTCGATCAATTTTACGGCTGAGAACCGCATGTTTCAGCAGTAAACCACAAATTTTGTGATCGTACTAAGTGTGGTGGGTAGGGAGAAGTCCCATTTGAATAGGCAGGGATAATTTTGGGGTAGCTATGGACTTCCATCACTGGCGATATAGACAACTACCCAATGATCAAGTTTTCAAGTTGTCCTTTCAATCAGCAACAAGATAAACCAATTTCTCAATGGCCAGCATTTGTGGAATATGTCTCAAGAATTTAATTTGGATAATGTTCGCTTATATCTTCTCTTTGGTCGTTGTGGGTTCCTAGTTTTAGTTGAAGATATGTGGGACGTCAACAGAATCACAACGGAGTGGGTTTGTATTCAAACTGGGTCAATCTCTTTGTGGAATATGGCTGAAGAATTTTGGGCCAACATTTGTGGAATATGGCTCAAGAATTTTGAGAAATATTTGCTTATCTCTTCTCTTTGGTCGTTGTGTGCGGGTTCCTAGTTTTAGTTGAAGATATGTGGGACGTCAACAGAATCACAACGGAGTGGGTATGTATTCAAACTGGGTCAATCTCTTTGTGGAATATGGCTGAAGAATTTTGGGCCAGCATTTGTGGAATATGGCTCAAGAATTTTGAGAAATATTTGCTTATCTCTTCTCTTTGGTCGTTGTGTGCGGGTTCCTAGTTTTAGTTGAAGATATGTGGGATGTCAACAGAATCACAACGGAGTGGGTATGTATTCAAACTGGGTCAATCTCTTTGTGGAATATGGCTGAAGAATTTTGGGCCAGCATTTGTGGAATATGGCTCAAGAATTTTGAGAAATATTTGCTTATCTCTTCTCTTTGGTCGTTGTGTGCGGGTTCCTAGTTTTAGTTGAAGATATGTGGGACGTCAACAGAATCACAACGGAGTGGGTATGTATTCAAACTTGGTCAATCTCTTTGTGGAATATGGCTGAAGAATTTTTGGCCATCATTTGTGGAATATGGCTCAAGAATTTTGGGTAACGTTCGCTTATCTCTTCTCTTTGGTCGTTGTGGATTTCTAGTTTTAGTTGAAGGTATGTGGGACGTCAACAGAATCACAACGGTGCGGGTATGTATGCAAACTTGGTAAGTCTCTTTGTGGAATATGGCTGAAGAATTTTGGGCCAGCATTTGTGAAATATGGCCGAAGAATTTTGGGTAGTGTTCACTTATCCCTTCTCTTTGGTCGTTGTGCGTTCCTAGTTTTAGTTGAAGATATGTGGGACATCAACAGAATCACAACAGAGTGGGTATGTATTTAAACTTGGTCAATCTCTTTGTGGAATATGGCTGAAAAATTTTGGGCCAGCATCTGTGGAATATGGCTCAAGAATTTTGGGTAATGTTTTCTTATCTCTTCTCTTTGGTTGCTGTGGGTTCCTAATTTTAGTTGAAGATGTGTAGGACGTCAACAGAATCACAACGGAGTGGGTATGTATTCAAACTTTGTCAATCTCTTTGATTTGTCATTGTCAATTAGGTACGCGCTCTGGGCCTTTTTACTTTACTTGGTTGCAATTCATGCTTTTAATCGATAATCAATTAATCTTAGTTGATCGATTAATTTCATCTTTCTCTGTTTATGGGTTCTATTTGGCTACTTTGCATGATGTTGTATGATGTTGGGTTTGTGTGCAACTATTTTGCATAATGATTTCGGCAAAACTATTGACTTCGTGGACTACTGTAATGCTGTTGTCAGTACTAGTATTAATTATTACTATTTTCATTTCTTGACTAATCTCATTGATTGCTATTTGAAGGAAGCTTGCCCACATTACTAATATACGAAAGGTCGGTTTACTATTCACACATGTTCATTGAGTGTAAAAAGGCGATTTTGTACTTGCCTTTGCTTCACAATTTCCCGCTGCCATTGCCTTCTTTTTTCCAGTCTCCACTGACCCAGAAATTCCATGTTGAAAAGTCTCCATTGACTGACCAACTAATTGTTTGACCCTTTGGACAAGTATATCACGACAACTAATTGATGGCGCGTTTAATACATTTTTATATCATGACATAACTATTTTTTGTCAAACTTCTTCATGTGTTACAGATTAACTAATTATATCTGGTTTGATGTAAATAATTGTTTGACCCTGTGGACAAGTAATATTTTATTTACTTTATATCTACTTTGAAATTCCATGACTAGCCTTTTTTTTTATCATTATGGATAACAAAAATATTAACTACTTGCAACTTATAGCAGTAGATATAAAGTACAATAGTCTAAAGACTTGAACAAAGAAAAGTATGAACATTAGGTAATTTGGAGTTGAGATTATTTACCATATATCAGGGGGATTAAGGAGGTTTAATTCGACGGTCTTTTTTTCCATAGCGTCCAATTTCATTGTAAAAAGGGTTTATGTTAAAAATACCATCCTCTGTTACAAAGATTACAGAGGTATTTACAGTTGTGACCAGTATATCTTTGCAGACAATGTGACCAATATATCTTCTTTACTGCATTTTTAGATTTAAATAGTTTTCAACATAACAAAAATATTGATAAACATCGGCAAAGATAATTAAGGTCACCTTAGAGATACAGATAACAGAAAATTTTTGATGTGCTCAAGATTTTTCCCATTAACCCAATCATGAGTCTTGGCCTTCAGAGCCACAGGGTTCTGGTAAATCTTAGAGAAAAGTGGGAAGTTATCCCTTGGTATAAAAAATTTCCTTCACATAATCTCTCACAAACATACTACAGTTCAGGTTGTTCATTGGATTAATCGATCCAATTCCAAACACATAAAAAAGGCTAGAGCTGAAGCAGCCAAATACATAATACCACTCAACGTAAATACATACATGGTTGCTGCATTTCCTTACTCCCCACATTTCTTGGTAAGTATTAACACTTGCTCTATATCATTTTTGGTAAGAAGAAAAAAGCTCATTCCTGTAATACATGGATTCCACTTATGGTAATATACTACCTTCATCTCATACCCTCGCTTTATAATTCTGTAGTAGCATTAAATCAATTCCAAGTAGTTCTGGTGTTTAATATCAACTTCCAGAAATCGAAGAAGACAATGTTGTAGCTCTGGCTATAATTCAATATCAGATTGAGAAAATTTGTCAAATATGCATTGTGGAATTTAATGATCAACCATTTTACCTCGCAGCGACTGAGATTAGTAGAACTTCAAAATGGCAATGGTGCATTGAACCTCAGGAGAGATGCAAGATTTTGGTCAATTTTTGAAGAAAGCTTTAGCTTTTTTTCAGCAGAAGTGGCTGCTAAAATTCAGTTATATAAAATTCTACTCTTAAGTGTCGTTTTTCTTTCTAAATTTTGTGTAATAGTATATTAATATCTGAACGAAAATAATTTGGCCTTAAGTTTCTATTTGAATGGAGATCAAACTAATGATGTCCCCTGATACTAAGATCTACTTTAGCTCAATCAAGGCTTCAAATTCAGAAAACTAAATCCCGCAACCCGCAGCAAAGCGCGGACATAATTTCTAGTAACTATTCTATATTTTGGATTACCAACCTTGATGATCATGAAACTAACTCTGGTGAAATCTTTTTGTTAGATATATACATTGTTCTGTTCACGAGGCTAATACTAATAGTGCTTGGCTTATTACTTTTTTTTTTTCCTCATAAAGAACCTATGCATGATGTAACTGATCCCTCCTTCTGTAGTCCCAGGAAGAAAGGCATAGACTCTTTGTTACTATTTCAAATTAAATATAATTGTTTGAAAATCTTACACTGCAGTTTGGTACTATACATGTTATATTTGCTATGTCATTTAGAGTTCAAAATGATTTTGCTTATAATATTTGTTTTCTTTAATGGCCATTTGACATGAGGAAAAGCTTAACTTAGCTTCCTATTTGTGGCCCTTCTGTATTTGTAGGTTAGAGTATGTGGTATCCCAAAGTATCTCCTATTTCTTGGCTGTGATTGTAGACATCTTAGAGATAACGTAGGTAAGAATGCTTTAGGTGAATATAATGCGTGTTTCCTAGTAGTTATGTAATGAGCGTCTCCTACTTACTTTTTTCTTCCTTCTTCTCTTTTTATTTTATTCTTCCGAATTACGGAAACTATTTGTCTTCTAAAACCTAGCATCATCATAAAATAAAGGGTTATTATCACAAATGATACCTAAACTTATCAACTATCTTATCGATGGTACCTAAACTTCAATTTTGATCACAACCAGTACCTAAACTTTTCGATTTCATTTCAAATGGTACATATCACTAACTTCTGTTAATGTTTCGTTAAAAACTAACATGTGCAAAACACATGACCTATACTCAAGAGTAGTTTGACGAAAATACCCATTTAAATAATTTTGTTTACTAGATATTTGATCAATTAATATGTTAATAAAAATAGAAGTTCAATTAAACATAGAGTTAAAAATGTATCTCTAGCCTCTTATGAAAATAAAATTTAGGGTTATTATCACAAATGGTACATAAACTTATCCTCTATTTTATTGATGGTACTTGAACTTCAATTTTGATCACAACCAGTACCCGAACTTTTCGACTTCATTTTAAATGGTACCTAAGGCCACCTTTGGTCACTATTCTAGCCAAAAAAGCCAAATCTTAAAAAAAAAAAAAAAAATCAAGCTTAAGGCAAGTCTATTACCAAAAAAATCATCACTATATATGATCGCAACCCTTGAAATCATCAAAAATCATCACTATGATCGCCTCACAAGCTGTTTTTAGTCGGAATATTGACCAGAGGTGGCTCTAGGTACCATTTAAAATGAAATTACTGGTTGTGATTAAAATTGAAGTTTAGGTACCATCGATAAGATTGAGGTATAGTTCAGATACCATTTGTGATAATAACCCTTGATTTTATTATGAGTTTTTATTTTATAAGTCAAAGGGTATTAAGTCTACAACTAATAAACATATAGGATAAACAAATTGGAGGCTGGTTAGGGAACGCGCCTCACACGGGAAGGAAAAGGAACAAAAAACCGACGGTGTGCGAGTTCTCTCCAGGCTGAAAGCCGCTGGCTCCCTGCCGGTGCGTTTCAGCCTGGGAGAGGATGGTCTGTGGTGTTTCTACACACTCCGACGAGGAGTTCAGGATGTGTTATGGCCCAAGGAAGGGGATTGGGGTTTGTTTTCCGTGTCGGACAGAGAGATCTCTATCTGTCCTTTGCGGCTTGTGGACGACCTTAGGTGAGGAGCAGCGGTGCTGTGCGGTTGAGCAGCGGTGAAGTCTGGAGTCATCGATGCACCAGAGTTTTGGGCGAGGGCGGCAATCTCATATTTTGGGCTGTTGCGACCACAACATTATGGTTTTGTTCTGCCTTAGGATCGGGTTGCAATTGTCGAACGGATTCAATCCGTGGTGGCGCGATGTTGTGCAGCAGTGTGGCATGGCACTGCGGTGGTGGAAAGGATGGGAGCCAGATCAGGTTTGACTGTGGTGGCAGCACGGGCTGCAGTGCTATGGGTTTGTTCGGATGGTGGTGGCGATGAAGATGATCGGATAGGGTCATGGTCACAAGATGGTGTGAGGTTTGTCAAGCCTTCCTTGAAATTGTTGTTGGGGAGGCGGCGGCAACTGCTCAAAGTGTTGACTGGGTCGATTCTGTTACTGCCTCGTGACGGCAGGATGCTGGTGATGGTGTGTCTGTCAGTGTGGGGCTTATCTTTCTTCTAGATTGGTGAAGTATCGGGGTATGAACTTTCGTTCTAGAGGGCTGGGACTGGACTCTTATTGCCGTTTTGATGCGTTTATTGTTTAGCTTTTTATTGGTGTTCTTAGTTTTTGGATATGTTTGTCAGATTTCAAATACGTCTAAACTCTGTCGAGTTTCGGTTGTCGTCATAGATTCAGGCAAGCGATTGGCTTTGGGTAGCTGGTTTGTTGCTAATAGAACCCAGTCCTATTGCATCTTCATGTCGTGGTTTTACGCCAGCTTCATGCCGAGTGTTTCATTTTTAGCAAGTGTTGAGGTTTTCAGAAGATCCTGTGTTACGTCCCGAATCTAGATTTGTCAGTTTACTAACCATTTAGACGGTAAATGTCGTTTACTTTTAATTTTTTACTTCGTGCTAATATTTTAGTGGCCCTAAAAGGTTGACTTTTGTTCGAGTCAGTTTTTGAGGAAATTTTCTTCATGGAAGTTATAGAGGACTTTAAACCGAGCACGTGCATATGTGGTACGTAAAAATTGGAGTTCGTATGTGAAAGCTATGAGTGAAATACGAAAGTTACTATTCATGGTAAAAATTTAGTTAAATAAGGAAATTTACTGAGGTAGGTTTCCAAAACCAGAAACCCACCCCTTCCCTCTCTCCTCTCCCCCGACTTTTCTTTCTTCCCTTTCGGGTTCTTCTTCCTTCCTTCGATTCCACGTCTTTCAGCTACCAACTGCCGTGCAGCCGGCCACCACAGGGGCGCCTCCCTCCTCTCTGCACCCTAGTGGCCTTAGATTGTGGCGATTTGGCCGAGAAACCTTGGATCGAAGCAAAGTTCTTCATAGCTGCAGTTTGGGGTTTTCGTCGATTTCCAGCGATTCCGGCCATCTCCGGTCACCAAACCTGCGTCGAAGGTTCGGTTTTTGCCAGAGATCATTTCCCCTAAGGTCTTTCATTTCAATTTGCAGTGTGGAGGCCGAATTAACGATTGCAATTTCTAGGGTTTTTTATTCGACTATTTCAAGGTAAAATTTGGATGTGTTGTAGTTGAGAGAAATGATCAGTGGGTTGAAATGATGTTGTACTTGGAATTTGATAGCCGATTGTGGAGGTTGTCACCGGCGGGTGGCCGCCACTGTGGGTGGCGCTTGGGGAGGTGTAGGGCAGGATTTTAATTGCTGCTGTTTAGCTAATTAATCACTTGTGCAATGTAGTTTCCATAATTGTAATCTTGAGTACAATTGGTGAAGAGTGTGGATGGTTTTCGATATTGTTTTTCCAAGGTGGAATTTGTTAATTGAGTTATGAGGAATCCATCCATCAGATTTCCTTGATCCTGCCCTAAGCCCTTAAATTAAGGAATTGAAGATAGAGGAGAAGATTGGGAAGTTTTAGGTGTATAAGACAATGTTTGGGTTCAGTTTTATTCTATTGTAAATTTAATTTTCAGTCCTGTAATTATTGGTTTACGAACGTTTAATTATACAGGACGTGAGGAGGATTCCCATGAGGAGGGTGCGGATCGACGACAGACTTAGCCGGATACTGTGAATGGACGTTTGATTTTAAATTAATGCATGCAATTAAATTTTCTAAGTTAAGGAATTATTTAAATTACGTACCCTTTTATTTTGTTGAGAATATCATCCAATTGTTAAATATAAATTATTTGTCGTTTGGATTTCGGATTAGAAGTGCTATGCTCCATTTTTAACTCATTATTTGGAATAATTTTCGATGAATTGTTTTTGGAGGTTATTTCTGGGATTTAAAGCTATATCTATTAATAAATTTTGAGTTTCTGAAGAATATTCGGAAATAAATTTTCATAGAGATTTATGGATTTACCTTAATCCCGTTTGTTGGTTTAGGAGGTTGAGAATATTTTGGGTGTGCGGGGTCACACCATTGGCTATATCTTCTTCTTGTGAGATATTGGGGAAGCCCTTTGGTTTTCGATTTTTCATTGTTTTAACCCACCATACCTGGGTCGTCATATTTATTGCTAGCTAGCCTATTAGTACTCCTCCCCGCTTACTTTGTGTTTGCGGGTGAGTAGAGCCAAGCATGGGATGCTCAAGAGTGTGGGAGACTCCGACCCGAGCCTGGGAGGCTCCCTTTCTACCGTATGGTGATGACGCATTTCCCATACTTTTTATTTATCTTTGACTAGCGGGGCTAGTCAGAATATCACTTAACCAGCGGGGCTTGCTTAGTTTTACGAATTCTTGATTTTTAAGATAATTTTTTTTACCTTATTGAATGCATTGGATTGGTTTTAAAAGAATAAATGTGGGAAGTAAGAAACCCTCCTTTTCTTTTAAGTACTTATTCTTTTATCCACTCACACTAACGTTTTATTTACTCTTTCCCCTGGGCTCTTTGGTTTCAAATGCCCAGTTCACAGTGTTGCTGTTCGGCGTAGGAGTTGAGGCTTAGCACCATCATTGTCACCTATCCTCTGTAGGTTATTTATTAACCTACCTTATGTATTATATTTTTATTCTTTGTAGATTGCTCTGATGACCTTAGGAGGCTTTATTTAAATATTTGTATAATTTGGAACATGTCGGGGTTTGTGTAATTTCGAGGAAGTGGAAAGGTTGGAACTGTGGGTTGTAATATATCAGTCCTCATGTTTTTTTTTTCTTCTACACTTAGACTTTTATGCTTAGTAGTTATGGATTATTTGTTTGGGAAGCAAAGTGACTTCAGAATTTTGGAATTGGGTTAAACCTAGGAATATATCATCTTTATGTCTTTACAACAGGTTTGGGTTGTCCGCTTTTAGGGGAAGTTCTGTCGAATTTTTCCGAATAGTGGGCCCCGCAGGTCCATCTCGAAGTTTAGGGGGAAACTTCGGGGTGGGTCCTGACATCCTGAGATGGCCCACCCAATAGGTTTCTATTGTGGTTAGATCCTATTCCAGTTATTGCTACTTATTTTGGTCAATTTAACACAAGCAGCTACTCAAGTCAGTCTTCGATATTGGATCTATTGACGCGTCAATCTCTCTTTTTCATAGTAGTGTCATCCTTTGGTGTTTGTCCTTTGATGTAATCTTTGTTGGGTGCTATGATTGCGTTGTAGTTGCAGTTTGATTGAATGAAGCTATTTCTGATAAAAAAAAAAATCAAAGGGTGTTATGATAAATTTTCTATTGGAACCTCCAAATTTACTCATTTGACCCCTAATTTCAGCTTTTTACACCTCTTATCAAATTTTCAAATACTAAATTTACTCACTAAACTTTCTCAAATAACCTCACTCATATAATTTACAAACAAATTATTATCTTTAAAATAAAAAATTTAGTCATTTCAATGATTTACTCACTCTATAAATCTTAACTAAATATACATTTCTTTTTTTGAGGTAAAGCTGAAATTTTATTAATGAATTATACGATTACAATCATACTGTAGGGCATCCAGAACACACTCTAGAGCTTGAGAAAACCATTCCATATGAATGTCAGAATCAAAACCAAATACTGCTAGTCTATGAGCAACATGATTAGCGGTCTTGTAAGTATGATGAACATCTATAGAAAGCAAATCACCTAGCAATCTTTAATTTCTTCAACAATGATTCCCAAAGTAGAGAAGTCTTGATCCTCTGCAGTCACAGCCTTCACAGTCTCTAAGCAATCACTCATTAGTGCAACATTAGACACACCAAGTGCCTGAATGAGCTCTAGCCCAGCTTTAATAGCAAGCAACTCAGCATGGTAGTCAGAGGACACATTAGTCACTCTATAAGCAAAGCCTGCAATGAACTCACCCTTCTCACTACGCAGAACACCGCCAATGCCTCCATGTTGTAGAGAAGAAACATAAGCACCATCAACATTCATGCACAATAAGCCACTCATGGGAGGAGACCAATGCACTATAGCTTTCGTCCTCCTATCGTTTACCATAATCGTACCCCTATTAGCCTGAAGGAACTCTTCATACTAAGCCATAGTACAAGCAACAATTGTAGAAGCGTTTTTAGCATTATCATTCCACAATTTATCATTCCTATTCTTCCAAAGACCCATAAAAGCATCAACAACTTAGAAAATTTTTTAGAGGAAAGAGTAGATGCTTGCTTAAGTAACCATTCCTTAAAAATAAAAGAATGCGTAATAGGAACCTGAATTGAAAAAGGAGGAGC
The DNA here is from genome assembly GCF_002994745.2 of Rosa chinensis. Lineage (NCBI taxonomy): Eukaryota > Viridiplantae > Streptophyta > Magnoliopsida > Rosales > Rosaceae > Rosa > Rosa chinensis. Next base: position 42,788,611 of record NC_037091.1, read on the forward strand.
AGTAAGGATTTCCTGCGCAGTAGGGCACCCACATAACAGATGTCCAACACTCTCAACTTAGTGAAGGCAAAGCAGGCACCCCATATCACCAGTATAACCCTTCTTACTCAAACTCTCCCTAGTTGGTAACACATCATGACAAGCTCGCCAGATACATATAGAGACCTTCCCAGGGATCTTAGCTTTCCAAAGTGACTTTCAGAGAATACTAAAAGGATCACCAAGAGAGGTGGAAGCAAAGACATCCCCCATCACTACCTCTCGAGCTACATAGCAAGCAGCCGGTTTACAGAGTTGATGAGGAGAAACAGTTGGAATCCACTGATCACTCCAAACATGAATAGAGGAGCCATTACCAACTTGCCAAAATAATCCAGCCTGAAGGACAGTTCTAGCTTCCATAATGCTTCTCCATGCATACGAGGGGGAATCCCCCATATCTGCATCCAAAAAAGAACCATTCGGAAAATTCCTAGCCTTGAGCAAACGAGACAACAAGGAATTAGGATTAGTGATTAACCTCCATCCCTGTTTCGCAAGCAGAGATAAATTATGAGCATGCAGATTCTTAAAACCTAAACCTCCTTCACTTTTAGACAGGCACATCCTATCCCATGACCGCCAAAGAATTTTGCGATTAGAATCTGAATCTCCCCAAAACAATTGAGCACAAAGTTGGTGGAGATCAACACAAAGACCTTTAGGAAGCATATAACAACTCATAACATATGTTGGAATAACTTGAGCCACTCCCTTAATCAGAATCTCCTTCCCTGCAAAACTCGGGATTTTTGTGCGCCAACTGATCAGCTTCTTAGTTAATCTTTCCTTAAATAACAGCCTAAAAACCCAATCCACTATGGAATTATAGAAAGCCATCGATCAAGTAGTATATATAAGACTGATAGAGTTGTAATAATGGGAAAAGAAAAAGTACGAGGCCAGAATGGCGAGAAGAATGGCGTGGGAAGCTATACATAAAGACAAGATCAGTCAATTACCGGATGATACTCTCTCTCACATCCTTTCTCTCCTTCCCACGAGAGATGCAGTACGAACCACTATTTTGTCTAAAAGATGGAACAACCTTTGGATTTCTATTCCCAACCTAGGCTTCGACCCACACGAAGTTTCAAGTGATAAATGTGGGGAGTTTGTTGATGGTGTTCTTTCACTGCATGCCTCTTCAAACATCCAAAAGTTTCGTCCATGTAGTCGAAATTCCTATTATAATGGAGATGAATATATGTCTGGCAATTCTAGATGGATATGCGACGCCATGAGGCATAACATAGTTGAACTTGATCTTCATATATTTGATAATCATGGTTCTAGCAGGTTGGGAGACCTTCAATTGCCTGTGAGCCTTTTCACATGCAAAACTCTTGTGGCTTTGAAGATGAGTTCAAATTGTATGAACCTTGCTCCTCCTCCTTCGGCATCAGCTTGTTTTCCAAGTCTCATGTTCCTCCACTATAGACTTGGTTGGCCTGAAAGTGCCTCAATTTTTGAAATGCTCGCTTCCAAGTGTCCTGTGCTTGAAGACTTGACCATCGATGTATGTACAATTGGAAATGTCTATACTCTAAATATCCTTGCAGCAGGATTGAAAACGTTTAGAATTCTAAGTAGCTTAATGGATGTGGATATGTACAGGTTTTCTATCAATGCCCCAAAGCTTGAAAACCTTGTCGTCTTAGGTCAACTTGGATTATTATTATTTTTAAATAAAATAAGGGATGAGGCGATATTAGCTCCTCGGAAGTAGACAATTTAGAGAGCAAGTCTCACCCTCAAACCCAAAGGTGAAGGGCCTACCACACTCTGGCAACCCACCGCCTGTCCCCTTATTTTTTATTTATTAATAATAAAGAAAAATACAAACAAGAGAAGGAAGGACAAAAGCCAAACCCCAAAAGTACAGACTAGATAAAGAAATAAAAGATGGAAAAAAAAAATTTCCATCTTTGGAACAGAGAAAAAGAAAGAGATAAACTCCAAGAAGCCCAAAGCAGCATCAAGAAGAAACACGAGAATAAGGGAACCCCTGGTCATCCATTCTTAAGTATGGAGAGATCTCGGGTGGAGGTGAGGCATGCCAAATCAGAGATGAAGAAGCCAAACCCAAATTTGTTAACCTATCTGCCACAGAATTTCCTTCACAAAGAACATGAGAGCAGTGAAATGTCATTGACTGAATGTGAGATAAACAATTCAACCAAGCAATGCGCAGTGACCAAGGAGGTGCAAATGAGGTAGAGGAAATACATGCTAAAACACTGGTCGAATCACTCTCCAACCAAATACAATGCCAACCCATTCGAAAAGCAATCTCAATACCAATTATAACTCCCATTAACTCCGCAAAGAAAGCTGAGTGTTGACCTAAACCTTGACAATAACCTCCAAAATATTGACCATTCGCAACCCGAAAAACACCACCACAAGCTGCAGGGCCAGGAATACTTTTAGCTAACCCATCAGTGTTAAGCTTAATCCAAGGGAAAATAGGGGATGCCAAAGAACCAACTGAGGAGCAACTGATTTGTGAGCAACTGGTTGGATTCCCAGGCTCACTAGCAACTGAGAATCCAACACACCACAGGAATAACCGGGAAAATGAGGTGCAGCAAACCGCAACCAAGATTTAATACGGCGAAAAACACGCTTAAGAGAAGGCCTCTTATTATTAAAACAAAGCTTATTACGTGTTTTCCAAGTAGCCATGAAAGCAAACAGACAACCAGCAAGCCATAAATTTTTTAGTTGAGGAGAAAACGGTGTACCAACAATTGTACTCCATAAATCACCAATTGAGCCATGAGTTGGTAACGAAGTACCAAAACAGCATGACAACCATTGCCAAACATGCTGAGCGAAGGAACAAGAAACAAATAAATGAGTTGAGTCCTCCATAGTGAAAGCAATACAGAGAAACATTGAAGAAGAAAGGTAAAGAGAGAAGAGAAAGCAAGAAAAACTTGTGAGGGCTACATTTTTCCTCAACTGATGATGAATATTACCGAGTGAATACTTTTATACTATTCTAAAATAACCACTCCTATCTAATACCTATTATACCCTTAACATACCCCCTCAACCATATGCTTTGGTATCGCACCCAAGCATAATGGTTGGAACAAAGAAAAACCCTGCTAATCTATCAAAGCATCAAATAAAACCCCAATAGCACAAGAAACGAGCTTCAAATATGCTACACTTAAGCTGGTTGCCGTATGGTTGCTCTTCATTCACATAGAGGCCAAAAGGCCAAGAGATTTTCTTTGAATCCGTATGTAGCAGAATATATTCCCCTCATCATCAGAATTGACCAAAAACATCTTTTGCAACAATCAAGAAGCATCTGAATGGCAAGAATTGGAATGATGATTGACTTGTATCTTAGAGCAAGCCCAAACAAAACAATGGTGGCAGCACCTAACCTACAGAAATCAGCAACATCTTGCATGGGGCTGCATCAATTGCTAGTATGATATGCAGTGACGAACCCAATAGTAGTCCAGCTCAAGACCAGCAGATACACACAAGAACAATTGCCAGTTCTTTACAACTTCCTGAACTCCAAAATTGTAGATTGTGAAGGATGATGGCAGAGCACCCCAGCAAATAATTGCAATTCCAATAGTCATAAGAATAGTGGAGAGGATAAGGTGCTTTTCCAAAGCTGGTTTAATGTCCTTGACAGCCTTAGAAATCAGTGGCAAACAAGGTTGTGATCAAACAAACAAGAGTGCCCATACAAGTTTCCATTCTCTATTCATGATCCTTGCGACTACGGAATGGATTTGTTTTCATCACTTCAACTGGGTATTGAGAAAAGAATACTCTCAAATCATGGACACTGGAAGCATGGAGACTCAAACCAGGACCTCTTGATGGAACTCAATCATTTTAATCTGTTGTTGATAATACTCTGCCACATTATTCTCGATATCTTCTTTATCCACCTCACTAAACTTCCTTCCACCACCATAACTCCTAAAACCATAACCAACACCAAAATCATATCTAGAACCATAACCATCCCTTCAAAAAGGAAAAGAAAAACTTCTTCTATTCAACTAAATCTTCTTCTTTTAACAATCACTTAAATCTTCTTCTTCAAACTGCATTCAATTCTTCTTCTTCAAACTATATACAACTAATTCATCTACTTCTTCAAAATTCAACCAATTCATCTTCTTCAAAATTCACTCCTTCTTTCACAAATATTTACAACTAAATCTTCTACTTGTTCAAAATCTAATAATTCTTCTTCAAAAAAAATGATTCACTTCTTCTTTCAACATTCAATCAATTCTTCTTCGTCAAATATATACAACTAATTCTTCTTCGAAATTCATCTAATTCAACAGAAAAGAGATTCCACCAATTCTTCTTGAAAATATCACAAATTCTTCTTCTTCAAAATTCAACTAATTCAACTATACTTTCAACATGGATGGATGAAAACGAGACATAACAACCAAGTACAGAGATTCCATGATAGACAATAGCTCAAGAGCAGAAAAGAGAGATGCCAATCGGAAAGAAATTACCAAAATCTCTGTGATTGTACCAAACGATCGAGATGAGTCCACACTCAAATTCCAGTAGAGGCTGCGATGATTATATTGCAGAGGTTCCGATGCAAGTTGAGGCGCAGGAGTAGGCGACGACGTTTTGCATTCTCAGTTTGAGTTTCACTCCAGAAGTACTGAAATCGTATCATGACATAACGAATAAGCTCTTTCCGATCAGAGAGAAATAGGGAGCCGATTAGCACAAGCATCGAGCAAGGATCCATGGCAGAGGGAGGGGGTTAGGGTTTGGAATTGGGGAAAATAAAAATTGAAAGAAACTGATAACGTGAAAGCAAAGGATAGAGGAAGCAAGAACATCTAGGTCACCGATCGACCTGAGCTCTGATACCATGAAAGCAATACAGAGAAACATTGAAGAAGAAAGGTAAAGAGAGAAGAGAAAGCAAGAAAAATTTGTGAGGGTTACATTTTTACTCAACTGATGATGAATATTACAGAGTGAAGACTCTTATACTATTCTAAAATAACCACTCCTATCTAATACCTATTATACCCTTAACACATAGTGCAAAAAGAGCAAAGCTTACTACTTTTCGAACAATGCAAAAGCCATGGTCAAAGCTGAGATCCATTTAATCCATGGTTATAACGGAGAGAATATTTATCGTGTTGAAAGCGCACCTCCCTTGCTAGGAGTCTCTGGTGTTAAATATTTGTCTCTTTTAACTCCTGTGTTTTCGGCACGTTCTCTGCCTTCCTTCCATAATTTGAAGCATTTGAAGGTTGGCCTGTTTCGTTGCTCTTATTGGGGATATGTAATCGAGCTGCTCAAGAGATCACCAAATCTGGAAGATATTGTTTTGGATATTTGGACTTGGACATGGGGTAAACAGGAATATGTGAAAGGGTACCGGCCCTTCAATCCACCAGAGGCTGTTCCTATTTGTGTTTCCTCGCACCTCAGGACCATTTCTGTCATTAATTTCATGGGATAGGATGATGAGTTTGAAGTGGTCAAATATTTGTTGCAGTATAGTGAAGTTCTTAGGTGGTTAACTATTTCAACCCTTGAGAGTCATCTTTTTAAGAGTCGTCGAATGACAGCAGAGAAGTTGCATAAGAAAGCTTTGAAGTTTCAAAAATGCTCCAAGACTTGTGAGATTGAAATAATTATCAACTCCGAGACTGACCGGCACAAAAACTGTAGTTGTCATTTGTGAGTGTGGATGTTGCATCTCCTATAGTCCTATGAATTAGTCCAACTTGGAGCAAACCCTTTCATTTGTTTTGTGGGTCATTGCCCATTTGTGATCGGAACTTCTTTTGTATTATGTAACTGTGGGTTTTTCAATATTTGTTAAATTCGATCTAATCATTCTAATGTTTGTTTATACTGATATTGGGGTAAGATGAATTATGAAACTTGAAGCCACAAATATTATTCCTCACTGCACGCACTATGGGGTTGATGGTATAACAAGCTTGTTAAGCTTTTACCTTCTGGTATTAACTTGAATCAATTGAACTATTGGAGCTATCTCTTCATGATTGGGATACGATGATGTGGTGAAGATAACACTTTCCATCATAGTTAAGCCATTTACCATTTGCCCCATTACAAAAGAGAAGTTAGTCGAGAGTAGTTTGAAGCTTGCATAGGAAGCATATTATTTTGAAGGAGAACAACTAATGAGGTCCTGGGGTACTTTTTAGCATACAAGGTCTTGAAGTTATCAATGATGCAAACAGATGACATGTCTCAGAAGCATTCATGCCTGTCTCTAGATCTGTCCCAAAATGACATCTCCACCAGAGACCTTGAAGTCTGATGGGGCTTCCTCAACATTTAGAACTTTAACCTTCCCGTCAACCACATATGCCGACCATCTGCAGAAAGAGAGTAACCATATCTTCAAGACTGACAAACTTGAATGCATACAGTAAAACACAAATAGAATGACAGACTGAGGGTGGCTCTATCCGTCAATAGTAGGGAAAAGAGGATGAGGAGGGATTGTGTTGATAAATTTTCGATAGAATGAGTCCGAGACCATCTAATAATTTATTTATTTTTTAATTCAATGCAAGCTAATTTCTAACAACAAACAAACTGGACTAGAGATTATACCTCTGAGAACGAGGTCCAAGCAAAGCAACAGAGAGATCTTTATCCAACTCGAAGCTTTTGTGGAAGCTCCCATCAAAATCCCCATAGAACTCAATCTATTAAGGCAAGTATTCAACTAAGTCAACAATGGTGCTCTAGTTTAAGCGGAAACAATAAAATTACTATTGCATCAGCGGAAAAATTGAAACACACCATTGCCACACTATGGAGGAGTTTTGCATTATGTACAAGTTACGCTATTTCCTTAATTAGTTTACTTTACATTGACAAACAACATTTCAAACATGAACAGAAGCTATGAAGTATGAACAAACAAAGCTAATTGCTTTAGAACTCAATTGACCTCAATAGTGACTGGTAATATAATTCACTACCATGCAAAATATGATTTTGGAACTTTGAACGGAAGGAAAAACTGAATCATACTATTGCTACACTTTGAAGGAATTGCTCATTATGGACGAGTTACCTTATTTCCTAAAGTACTTAAAACTGATTAGAAAAAATAATATAAAAAAAAAAGTTACACATAAAGGAAAGCTAAATCCTCTAGAACTCAGATAACTTCCTCATAATATAATTCTCACTACAATGCAAAAATTGAAATGATCCAGTGATCCATGAGTGGCCACGCTAACAGTTAAGTAACTACTTTCCCAAGTAAAATAAAGAGCGAATACAGAGAATAAGGGAATTCATATTCAGTACAAAAGGAGCATGGTATCGCAAATTGAGAAAACATCTCTGGAAATCCGAAGAGATGGAACAGCAGTTAGATAAATGACATACCGAATCTTTGGCTTCAAGTTTATCTGCCCATCCATTTAAAACATAGGGATCATTAACCGCTACACAAATCACAGAATCAATCCCTTTAGCCTTAAACTTATCAATGTTGCTCTTGTAACTAGGCACATGCTGCTGCGAACAAACCCCCGTATACGCACCCTGACACACACACAAATAACAATAACCCATTTACATAAATCCCTTGCAAACTTGAAACACTCAGCAAAATAGAAACAAAACAAAAACATAAATCATTAGAGAGAGAGAGCAACTTACAGGGAGGCCAAAGATGACGACTTTCTTGTCCTGAAAACACAGAATTCACGAAAACTGAGTACCCAAAATGTTGGAAATAAGATGTGAAGAAAGGTAGTGGATAAGAGAGACAAAAAGGGGAGACCTTGAAAATGTCTTTGAGAGGAGTGGTGGAGAACTTGGAGGAGACGCCCTCGTCCCAGCTCCGAGCTTTCTGGAGGGAAACATCGGGTGCGGCGGAGACTAGGTCCGTCCCGACTGCCACCGCCGCGTAGCCTCGTGAGGAGGCTCCGATTCCGACGGCCGATCTCATCGCGGAGTAGGATGCTCGCTTTAGAAGTGTAGACGCCATTGAGCTGAGTCGACTCACTCGATTCGTTTGGGTTTGCTTTTGGTCCAGAACACACTGGGTATCGGTGATAATGGTTTTAAACTAATAGCTGGTTATTACGGTCTATGAGATATGACGTAACGGTTCATCCGGTTCACCCGGGCTCACTATTAACCCTTTGACAAAGAAACATTGCCATAAATGAAGGATAAAAAAAAATTACACCATTAACCGTGTACTTATAATGAGTGAATTTTAACCATCAAGTCCAGGACTTGATTCACTCTGAAGTCTGAACTTATGTAGCAAATTATTTCATTAGAAGAGATTTTATTGAATGTTTGCTGCTGCAAAATAGGGCAACTCATTTCAAATTATCGCTACACACTTCGATTATCAATACCCTTATAGGAGTTACATTCGTTCTGGGTCAATAAACGCGATAATCTAAACAAAATGGAATTCAAAGCCTAAACTGAAAGTTTGAAGATATAATTCGGCTTCCCGGTGTCTAAAATTCTAAAACTCCATGAAAGCATCATAATCAAAAATTGAAGTTCTTCTCCGAGCAAACTTCGTTCAGCGCTATAATTCAACAGCTGAAATCCACCAAGTACCCAAATCAAGCAGCAAGAACTTCAGGTACCTGAAATAAGAAATCATATGAAAACAAAAACTTGTGTGAGTTTCACTGATAATCAATTGATGAATGGAAATCATCGCAGTCAAAGGAAACAACCAGATTCTTAGTGTGTTGCTTTAGAAGGAAAAGAGGGTTCTTGAAAATTTGAAATACCATTGTGGTTGGACAAACAAAGAACAGATGCCATTGAGGAAAAATGATTTAAGTAAAAGGGAAGCTAGTACTTCAAGTGTCAATACACCAAATAAATAAGGAACTGCACACAGCGGAAACAAATGACTAGAATAGACTACAACTCTTTACTGTGGCTGGTTTGATGCAAAATAATTTCACTTGTATCTCCTACCAACTAGCAGGGGAAGCACCAGAGCCTTCCTCTTCCCCAATTATTGGAAGCTAGCTACACAAAGCCTAATCTCCTACCAACTAGCACGCCATCCTACGATGGACTGTATTTTCATTTTTAAGTCATTACCTATTACATAACACACCATTCTATTCTAAGCTTCTTCTCTTAATGCTATCCTCTATGTTTATTAAGTCACTCTTCCTAGGTGGTGCATCTATTGATGATTGAAATACTCTGTAGGCTTGCAGCACTCAAACAAGAAGCCAAAATGGCAAGGAATTGATAATAAGTCTCTAACATATTAAGTCCCTCTTCAATTTCAAGGTTCTTTACTTTTTAAGTGCATGGAACATCTGAACTGTAAACACAAGAGATGGTAAAAGCTATCAGGCATCAAAACTAGCCAGATTACTTGTTAAGATAGAGTAACAGCAAGAAGATTATAAATAATTGGCAACTGTGTGTTAAAAAAACATAATGGTTAATGCAGTAATATCAAATTCAACACTAAAACCAGACTGTTCAAGAAGTGACATCCAAAAGTAGTCTACTTACTTTTGTTTTGTCCATGCCACTTGTGTATACTTGTATACCAATTCCACTGAAAACCCAGGGCAGCAATACGTATTATACCAGCAGCAACCACCTCCACAAATGCCATAATGAACGATCTCTGAGGCGACAACCCGGCAGTGGCAATAGACAACAAAAGCCCTTCAAAGTTGCAAGGTACAATAAAAGACGCAGACTTGATTCCATCCAAAGCTTTCTTAGCAACTTCCTCAGCTTTCATTGCACCAGAGGATTCCGCGATAATGCTGGTCAGCTGCGGCCTCTTCTTAGTTTCTGCAATTGAGTGCACATTTCAAATTTACAGTACTAACCAAGAGAATTCACAAGTCCCAAATCAAAATCACATACAAAACGCAAAGCTTGACGCATCGAAATCCCACATTGCTAAAATTGACAATAATTGCCACAGGATTCATGGTTTCTTTACCTTCAGTGAGTCCAGGAGTGTCAGTATCCGGAGGGAAAATTAGTGAAACGTGAATGTCGTCCGCAATGACCTCTTGCTGCAGAGCTTCAGCCAAACCCCGAAGCCCAAATTTGCTAGCGGAATAAGCCGTGTAGCCGTAAATCCCAACCTGACCAGCCTGCGACGACATCAGAGCAATCGAACCCGGTCCGCGGTCCTTCCTGTCCTTCATTCCCGGCAAGGCAGCTTTGATCACGTTAAAGCTACCGATCAAATTGATGTCCACCATGAACCTGACCTCATCCAATCCCTGCTTCTCCAACTCCCCGGGGACAAACACTCCCTGGTTGACTACTAACACGTCAATCGGGCCCGCCGCCTCGACCGCCTTGGAAACGGCGTCATAGTCACGAACGTCGGCCACAAAGACAGCGACGTCTATGCCAGTGGAGAGCTGGATGTAGTTCTTGGCCTCCTCAAGCTTGTCGAGAGAGCGTGCAAGGATGGAGACTCTGGCGCCCTCGGAGGCAGCACGGTGGGCCAGGGCGAGGCCGATGCCGCTGGATCCACCGGTGATGAAGACGTGGCGGTTCTTGATTGGGACAGTGGCGGGGCGGGGGCGGACGATGAGGTAGAGGAGGAGGAGGAGAGCGAGAGGGAGGAGGAGGAGGAGAGAGAGCAAGGAGAGGTTGGGGTCAGCCATTGATTGTGGTGTGGAGTTGAGAGGGGACTAGTAGTTGTAAGTTGTAACTAGTGTTTTTGCTCTCCGCCTGTAAATTTGGGTAGATCCGCCCAGTCAACAGCTAACGTGCACTTGTGCATCGACTAACCAATCCCAAAATTCAAAATGGAAGTAAGCACATGAACCTGGGAAGCTATCCAAAACAAACTCAGCACCAAAAACCTCACCCAACAGAAGCTGCACTTGAAAAAAAAAATGCAGAAAAGTGAATGAACCATAACAGTAATAAGAGAAACAGTGACAACATGGCATCTATGCTTGTATATCAGTTAAATATGGCTTCTACTTGCATCTGTTTTTTGTTTTTATTTCTATGCTTGCATATTTTTATTCCTCTCTTTTTTTCCTCTATTCAGCAACTACCAATAAACATAATATATATATAGACACACACACACTTTGGAGCCTTTAACATGATTGAAATAATAACTGTGGTGCATCCAATTATACACAGTTGAACTCTGCTCTAAATGCTACTCTTAGAGAACTAAAATCATCAAAGAACTAAAACTAAGCTAACTATAATGAGCAAATTATACCTGCAGTAAACAGTGAGGGGTCTTCACCTCAGTCTTCCTAATACCACCACGATATTCTTCAAACTACAAAAAGAATTTTTCTTGACAATTTGATTTCCTACAGTTGACTTGCATAAATAGAAAAATAAGAGCAGCATTAAGATGATTGAATAGAAATACTGTAATGCAAATTATTTGGCATGTTAATTTTGTTATGTAAATCTCATCTTTTAATCTATACAACAAAATACAAAGTCTTGTTTGTAGGTTAGTTTAGTAATGGGAACTGATATCCTGATCCCTTCACAAAATATAAAAGCATTGTAATGCATTCGCAAGGCTTATTTTGTAGTGTAAAACTGATCTTTGAATCACCTGATAAAATAAATGTGAGGATTCACAAGTACTGCTGAATCAATGAAAATTCTCAGTAATTAACGAAAAACTGAATCAATAACCAAGTACTATGCAACTTTCAACCATATGTTCTCTGTATGATTATCCGATATGGTTAAAAACTGAATCAATTACCAAACCCACCCTGAAATATCCCTGAAATGTCATATTCCATAACCATTGTTTGGCAATTGATAAGGCAATACTAGATGCTGGAATAACCCAGCTTGCTCACCTTATGATTAAAATTGCAGATTGGAGAACTTACTACCAGAGCTTTCTATTGCAAAGTTCCTTTTATCTCAAAATTATGAAACAGGACTACAAAAGATTAAAATGGTACGTGTTCTTGATTTATTTTCCCGATGTTTTAAATTTCAGTCACTTAAGAACATGTAAGTGCTTAATTAAGCATCTTACCCTAGAATTACATAATATGCAAATATCTGAATAAGCCTGAGTAAACTTTCTGTCAGTTGCAGAAGAATTAAGCTAAGAAATACTGAATCATTCACCTGGGCTAAGCGAATGATAATATTTGGAAAATCTTTCACATTCACCAGACACTTCACCCTTTGCTGCCAAGCACCTGCAATTGGTTTTAAATGTTTGAAGGCTCAATCAACTGTTTTCTATTGAGTCAAGTTGGGAAATCTAGTTAATAACAACACACACAGATATTGGTATAGGATATAGAAACAACAATAGCAAAGAACAGACCTTCATACAAACAAAAATATCAAGCAAAGTTTACACATTTACATATTTATATTAACAGCAAATTATGAACAAAAAAGTCAAGAACTGATCATGAAAACTCCTACAGGTTTAGGCAAACAAAACATTATGATCAGAACATATAAACAATGACCCAAAACTGACACAGTCCTTCCCAGCTTCCTTAACACAAAGTTGGGTAAAAGGGAAACTATGTTGACCTGGAAACAACTTTAGACAAAAACCAAAAAACCAATTGAGTGCACAGCAAAGAAGAAAAAGAAAGATTAGTCTTGCTAGTAGAATGTTACAGATTTCATACCATTTACTCAAAACCAACTCCCCAGAAAATCACAGCCAGTTCACATATACAGAATGCAAAAGATTTACAAGAAGTAATGCAATTTACCCCAATCCCCACCCAGTACTTGAATAAACAGTAAACTGCAGGAACTAGAAACTTGACAAAAAGGTGAAATTTTTAGATCCTCTAAATACTGTAAAATCCAATACAAACAACCCAAAAAGAGGACCAATTGAGGGAAATGTGAGTTACAGAAAATAATTAAATTTGTAGAAGTTGTGAAATGTAAGTGTAAGATTGGAGGTATTCAGGTAGCTTAGAATACCCAGATGAAACGCAGATAGGCAGATTGAAGTCTATCTACTGTAGGTAGTCAAACATGCAAGAACAATTAATATATGGCTGTAACTTAACCGGTTATCATGAACAAGAACATGCATAAAAGGTTTTGGCAAATATGAGCTGAGGAATCAGATGATACGTGGTAATAGGTTTGGTCAACAAGTCTTAATAATGGAGGAACTAGGAACTAATATATGTTATATGTTATATACAACTCTCCTTTTGTCTTAGAAACATGTATCTTTTATTGCTAGAAGTCTCCTTTTGTTTGAATTTGGAGCTAAACTGTGGGCTTTGGCGTTTCAGGGTAAGCAAATACGGTACAGGAGATGGCCTTGTATAGCAATTTTGTCCAAATTTGGGAGACATTTGACTAACAACAGCTAAAGGCCTTGCTGTATCAAACATAAATAAATATTGGGAATTGGAGTTCAAGAATCAAACTTTGACTCCTCAATGGTAAACAGAATTGATGAGAAATCAACAAGAAACCCATTAAAAAGCAATCAAGAGACTTATCAGAAAAGAAAAGAAATACCTCCCGTTTGGAGCAAATCAGAAAACAAAGCAAGCTTGGATGGGGGAAAGCCGGAGAAGATGACTGCAATGAAAGGAAGTGTTAATTACTTAAATACGCCCCTGAGGCTGGAAATTAAGAACAAGTGCCTCCTATTTCTCCCACCGCAATTCCAAAAGATTTGAAACCAACTACCAAAATCGATAACTTAACTACCTCCAGCAGGTTCTCTAGTGATTCATAAGGGATGGGATGATAGTGTGAATGGAGTAACTAATGTCTGTGCTCTCTGCGGCCCGCCTCTAAAATTGGGTAGATCCGCCCGGTCAATGGCTGACGTGCACTTGTGTTTGTGCAGTAGAGTACCTGACCAATAAATATTTTCTGTTTTTTTCTTTCGATATTATACATTCATATTTCGTTACTTTCAAAGAAATTCATGTTCTATTCTAAAAAAAAATTTAATTAATTATCTGCTGTGTCACCCGGTGTGTCTAATATCCATTTATTTTTCTTATATGTGATTTTTGCCAACACAAGTTTTGTTACAGAAATGTTCCAATTTTTTTTTTTTTTTATAAGAAGACTTTGCCAACGAAAGGTTGTTCGCAAAACTATGTTCTGCTTTATTTTATTTTGGATTAAATTCAGTTTACCTCTCTCAAGTTTTTGGATAATTTCATGTTAGTCTCTGTGCTCTCAATTTAATCAGAACCACGCCTGAGCTTTCCAATTTCAATCAGCCGTGACTAATTGCTTAGGCACCGTCCAAATTGGACGTTAAATCAGACAATAAAACCCACTTTCAGGGCTAAAATGGTCATTACAATACCCAAAAAAAAAAAAACATTCTTCTTCTTCTTCCTTCGACCCCTAAAGCCACAACCTCCACCTCCTCTGTTCCTCTCTTTCTGTCAGCTCTTCTTCTTCTTCTTCTTCTTCTTCTTCTTCTTCTTCTTCTTCTTCTTCTCATAGCAGTGACATAGAAACCAAAGACCCATCTCTGATTTCTTCTCAATTTTCACATTCCTCACCCCAAAATCAAATCTTTTGAATTACCCATTTCACAATGTCCACCGGAATAGTGACCCGGTTGAAGGAAGCCGGCCAATCGGCGATGGCCGTGCACAGGTCGTGGTCCAAATACGCTTGCCCAACCCCCCCCCCCCCCCCCCAGCCTCCCTTTAAATCTCTCTGACGGCGCGACCCGACTCTTCCAGAACTTGGCCCATTTTCGAACCACCTACGTCATGGTCCTCTTGGTCGAGCTCTTCCTCAGCCTCATCTACCACCCGGTGTCCATCAATGTCTTCTTGATCGTCTTCGTTGCCTGGGTCTCCTTCTACTTCTCACTCGACTAAGAGCTTGTGGTGTTCGGGTTTCCGATTGAGGATCGGATTGTGATGGCATGGTTGTTGTTTGTATGTTATTAGATATTTTGGAGTGAAGATGAGTTAGAGATGATGGTAATGGGTTTCCTGAGATTGGATTTTGGGAGGTTGAGGAAGCTCTGGGGAGCTATGGCGTTGATGAATGCCATGACTGAGTCGGGAGAAGACGAGTTGAGTTTAATGCTTCATGTTCAGGTTGTGTTTTGGGTTTTGGTTATCTATGATGGGTGTATGTGATGAGTCAAATTTGGCTAGTGGTTTTTGTCAAGAAGTTATGGCCATCAGAAAAAGTTTTCATTTTGGTTAAATAGGAAAAAAAACCGGAAAAATCAGAAAAATAGAAAGTTTCCAAAAGTGGTTTCCAAGCAGCCTAATTCGATAGGCTTTTTCTCCCTTCTTGGGCCACCAATCGATGTGCCACTTGTCTCATTCTCTTCGCCTCACTCCCCTCTCCAAGTCTGTGGCAGCTTCGTCGCTTGGGTCGAGCCGTGGACGGCGTAACAAGGGCGGAAAGAGGAGGCGATGCTGCAATCGGGGGTAAACTTGGAACTCTTAATTCTAGCCACCTCAGGCAGAGTTCCTTCGGGGCTTTTGGAGCCCAGAGGACGTAGAAGCTTTCCTCCAAAGTGGCTTGCAACGATTCAATGTGTGGAGATCGAATATTGAAGAATGGGAAGCTAGGGTTCATCGGATTTCAAATCTTTCGAGGTAAATTTCGGCCAAATGGCTTTGATTCAAACTTTGTGCTAGTTGTGAATGTTGATACGCATGCTAAGAGGAAGAGTTTGGCATATGTCTCGCCGCCCAATTTGGAGGTCGGCGGCGGCTCTGCCACTTTCTTTGGTGGCATTTTCTAGCAGCTTCTTTCCACCTCAAGGGAGTTTCTGCTCCTCATTGTGATCTCGTCAATACAAGCATTTCGATATATAGTTTGTAATTTTTGGAAATCGTATGAGCAAGTTATGATTTTAGGGTTTTAGGGTTTTCGGTTCGATCGGTTTTTGATCCGTTAGGATCCGGCTATCCAATTGTCTTGGAACTTTGATATATTGATTGTATAAGTGTTCTGATGACTTTGTGTGGTCTCGAATGAGGATCCAACCGTTGGATCATCGTATAATTGTGTTTTTGTGAATTGTGTGCTAAGTTGAGATCGTGTGTGATTAGGTGTTTGACAGAATTGTTTTGGGCGAACATTTGTTGATTGTGTAATCTTGGCTGTTAGAGAAGACGCAGCAGGATTTAGAGGTGAGTAAATCTCACGTGGTTCATTTACGAACAAATTTACTTATTGTTCGGAATTGATTGATAAATTGTAAATCGTTTTCGAAAATGAATATTTGTTTTAAATTATATGAACTCGATCCACTACGGTTCATAGGATTGCAGCTCACTGGTATGAAAATGAGTTTTGAAGTATGAAAATGAGTTTCTTGAGCTTTGCTATTGTGAATTATAGTTGGTATTAATGGTATTCCTGAGTGGATGACCACGTATATATATTTACGTGAAATTTATATATCTGAATGGCGTGGCATTGGATGAAATAATAATTGTGATTTGAATGAATTAGTATTTCGAGCACTTATTTTCACGTGAAATAAATATATCTCAGTGGACTTGCGTGTGTAGTTACTATTGTTATGGAGTGTGATGTTGAGGAAAATTAATGACATTGGAAAGAATATACAGTTGTGTTGGCTTTGAGTTTTGATTGATGTAGGGAGGATTATAGTGATGGTTTTGAGTTGAGAAAAACATTATTTGGGAAATGAATTCAATATTGTTTTAAGGTTGTTGGAGTTAAAGAGACAATAATCGGGAAATGATTTCATGATTGTTTTTGAGGTTGTTTGAGTTGAGGAAGCATTTTTATGTAACAACCTGTGTGGTGATCTGTGTACGTGATGATCTGCGTGATGATTTTGTGTAAATGATCTGTGTGATGGTTTTGTGTAAATGATGTGAGTTGTTATGAGTGGTAATGTTGTGGTGATTGATGTTATTAATGGATTATTCTGCATTGTTTTATAATTATTTCTATTTTGAATTGTTTTCTTTTGTAATCACCTGAACTAAATTATATGCATGGAATACTGTTTTCTGAATTGATTGATTTTAATGTAATTCTCTGAACTAAACTCTATGCAGGGATTACGATGATTTTATTGATTGTTTTAATGTAATTCCCTGAACTAAACTCTATGCAGGGATTACTATAATTTTTATTGATTGTTTTAATGTGATCTCCTGAACTAAGTTTCTACGCAGGGATCATTGATTTTACTTAATTTTTATTGTGAGTACTGTTGTGCTTTGGCATCTATAGTGAGTGTGAAATGAGTTGTGATGCCCTAATTTTGGCGATTGCTTTATGTTGTGAGGCAATGAGTGGAATTTCGTGGTTGTGCCGTTGAGGCAAAGGAATGATGATCTGATAGATTGTGAGGATGTAAAATGTTTAAAATATTGTTGGAGTTAATTGTATAATTGACGTCGTGGAAAATTAGATAAAATGAATCGACAGACAGAGCTTGTGGGTTTTAGTTTGAGTTAGTTTATGTGAGCATGATATTGTATGATATGGACTTGACATTTTATTGTGATAATTGCATATTGATTTTGCTAGATTGAGATGGTTTAAACATATGTTATGTAGTTATTTAGGTTTACTCATACGAGCTTGCAAAAGTTTACCGGGTTTGTTTTTCAACCCGATACACTATTCCATGGTGTAGTGGTTATTATGCAGGTCAGAGTTACAGTCGTCGAAGCTGAAGTTTTATACCTGTTGTAGCTTGGACATAAAAGTGTTTTGGTTTTAGTCTTCCGCTGTTTAGAGAGTTGGTGAGCGTGTTTACTTATTGAATTGTTATTCAATTAAATTTGTAAATTCTTTGTAATGTAATATGTGACTCTAAAGAACGAGTTCGTATTGTTGTTGGTGAGCTCGGTTGCTTTATGGCTTAGTTTAAAATGAATAATTTTTTATGTGTTTTCTTGTGCTTGTTAAGTTTCGTGTTTCTGATTTAAATTTATTTATTCAAAATTCGGGGCGTGACAGCACAACTGTGTCCCTATATTTATTTATTTTATTTTTTTAATGGGAGGTCATCTTTGAATGAAATTTCATCACAGCCTGTGTGTCAATTTTTTTTTTTATGTGATGCTTTTATCAACGTATAATTTGTGGGCACAATCTTGTCACTTTTTTTTTTTTTTTTATAAAGGCTTGAATAAAATAATTAGTTGTGTAAAAAAAATTTGTTTTTGTTTTTTTTGGGCAAAAATGTTTGAGATCCCAAATAATTATACCAAATATCAATACCAAATGATGTGGCAGGTGCCATATCATCAAACTATTTTTAGCGAGTTTTTCTATTGGAACGTTCAAATTTACTCACTTGACCTCTATACTTTTTACACCTCTTATCAAATTTTCAAATACTAAGTCTCACTAAACCTCACTAAACTTCCTCAAATAACCTCACTCATATAATTTGCAAACAAATTATTATCTTTAAAATAAAAAATGATTTCAATGATTTAATCACTCTATAAATCTTAACTAAATATACATTTCTTAATCAAACTTGAGTTTCAAAAATTAATGTCTAATCAATGAGAAAATGTCATGAACTATTATGTTTATATATATATATATATATATTTTCTATTTTAGCTGTGCAAAAAAAAAAATGAAGAAATCATTTGTTTTTATTCTCAAAAAAAAAAAAAATCATTCGTTTTTTAATGTTTATTTTTTTCTGTATTTTTTTTTGAAATGGGGCTGGTGCGCCTGTTCTGTATTTTTTGTACCACATGATTAATTATTTAATGTTTTTTGTGTGCAGATATAATGGATTGACTTAAATTTAGGTCATAAATCATAAAAGGATTTATTTTGTTTTCCCTCACCAATATGTGTTCAACATATATATCATACATTTTTATGTCACATGATCTTAATCATATTTTTAATTCTTATTAAATATATATGAATGCTTTAATGAGTATGTAGTGAAATTGGAAAATGAAAATAGATAAGGAAAATAATAAGGAATACAATCTAATATTATTGAATTGGAAAGTCTACATAAAATAAATTTAATATTTTTTGTGTATAATTATTGTCCTTAATAGTCATTTTATAGTATGTTATATATGTCATTTAATAATTCATAATAAAGTGAGGTCAAGTGAGCAGATTTGGAGGTCTCAATAGAAACCCTCATTTTTAGCATGTATTCTTATGTTTATTTTTATTCTTTAAAATGGAAAGATCAATAATTAAAAGTTATTATTGTTTAATTAGAAAAAAATGTATATGATAAACAACAACAAAATGAATGAAGAACCCTAAACCAACCCCTTAAATCATGGAGACTTTAACACGCAACTGTAGGAAAAGGCTATCAACCAAAATAGAGTAAATAGAATACAAAGTTGTGTATGGCTTAATTCATTAGTTCATTGGTAATTGAATAATGATCTATTATATACTGTTAGTGGTGTTGGGTTTCATCCTCCTGGAAATAGAGATATGTAGTGATGGAATAAATGAGAAATGGTGATTTTCAATTGATGGCCAGATCCATCTCTACTGGGTTTCAAATGAGTTTCAAATGAATTTAATATGAATTCTTATATTGTTAGAGGGAGAAAGAAATAGTTGTACTATTATATATACAGTCTCCCAGATTTTATGTAATTTCTTTGTGCTATTCTCTAGATTTCTTTGCTCTTTTGATCCTGTAGATGTGGTTGCTTGATTTGTTTGAGGAAGGGCGGTAGCCGGTAGCAGATTTGGTTGTTTGGTGAACCACGTTCTTCTTTTTTGTTGACTAATTAGTTTTTTAGATAAAATAAATGAAATTTGCTAGAAATTATTAAATTGAATGTCATAGCACGTAAGACACCAACTCAGACGCCATGTCATTTGGTATAATTTTTTGGTGTCTGTAGCACTGCTCTTTTTTGGGAGACTTTAACAACGCTTTGTTCACACATTAAATCACGCTTTGTTCACCTATTAATGATTTAATGTGCATTCCTTTTTATTTTATTTCTTTGCTGTAGGATTTTGCTAAAAAATAGTTCCATGGTAAAGTGGATCCCTCAATGTATATAAAAAAAAATCTCATTGGGTTTGGGACTATAGGCCCAAGGCGGGCCCTGATATTGTGCAATATGTGGATATGGCGGCTTGCATGGTAGACTGGTAGAGCCGTAGAGGTGTTCAAAAAAAAAAAAAAACAATGGTAGAGGTGTTTGATGAACCAGGGATGTTTTGGTTGGCTTGGTGACTGTGTAGGTTCGATAAAAAAAATGGTGACTATGTAGGCATTCTTGCTCCAGTATTCCCCAATATGGTTTTGATCCGTGGTTTTGATAGTTGCTTCGGCTCTCATAGTTTCCTACAGCTAGATATTGGCTGCTCCTCAGTATGCTTGGGTTGTTGGGTATCTTGGCGTTTGAACTTTCAATCCTCTTAATTTATCAGGTTTACATCATAAAACAAATGACCCTTAAGTTTGTCATGTCTATATGAAATGAGTCGTTTTATGTATATTTCTGTTTTTTTTTTTCCTTGGGCAAGCAAGGGGTTAAAGGGACCCCAAAAAAAGAACCAAGCTAGCTTGGCCAATTATTAGGCCTAATAGAGATTCGTCTTTGCCTAGTAACTCCTTCAAGATCATCAAGATAAGCAAAGCGGGAATGAGGCATGAATAAGAGGGCTATTATCAAACTCAATGATCCCATAAGCATGATTGATGCTCTGCTGAGCAAGGTATATTTCCGCTTTGGTTGAATCCAACTGCCATTTTTACTTTGTTTCAAATAATCTATTTATTCATTAGGAAAATAGTGGGCTTGATGATTGGCCTATGGTCCATAACAAGAAGTGGGCTCATGGATTGTCAAGATCAGCTTAGCAGCTCCAACCTGGCCTCACTGATTAGGTCGACGACTCGATCAACACGTTTTGGGCAACATAGTCAAACTAATAGGGGCAACATCTGTTCCTGTCCTTCTATAGTTCTCATCCATCCTCCTTTACAACGATTAAGGATTGTTGAGAATGACATGAAATCGAAATCATGAATCTGATTCATGAAAATCCAGGCATGTTCTGATCGATCTAACTATTGATAGCAATGCATCTTTCAATCAAAAACAGAGAGAGACACAAACTGTTGCAGTGGTCACCCACAGGATTCATTCTGTTCGTTAAATAATTCACCGATTGTTTCAAGTTTGGCACGCACCCAACAACAGATGGCAACTGTTATATAGATCTCTGATCTCAAATCTGAACCAAAAAAAGAATTTTATATAGAACTAGATCCATCTCAAAGCAAATATTCCCTGACTTGTGATATTCTTGACTTTTTTTTTCTTCAACTTAATTTGTACTTTGTCCTTCCCAGTCTTTTTAATGTTCCATTTCATCAATAATTAGTATCCTGCAAACACTTTTGTTTACTGGAGTTCTTAGTTCATCAGTCTATCTGTCACTGCTAAGGATTACTCAGTAATGGGGCTCTTTGCAGTGGCTTATGTTGGTTACATTACTAATGTTGGGACTCAACACATGCACGCCCGCACGATTCACACAACTTAAGATATCAAATGATTGGATGAGGTTTCTATTGGGAGTGAAAGGATCTGGCTTAGTAGATTTATGAATTTTTCTTCTTAGGGCTCACAGCAGTTTGTTTTAGGTTTTTAACTCTGTTAAGGATATTCATCGAACACTTTGTTCTTACGTTTATAAAGAAAAATGAAAAACATATGTAGCTATAAAATAATGTTAAGGATAATAGAGCCTAGGGGGCGGCCTTTCCTAGTATCCTAATTAAATATGATCACCGATCACGAGTACTTGAAGGGCTACTCATAAGTGGTGACAGAGAAGTTGAGAACTATACAAGAAAATGAATGAAACCGATTGCTAGAGGAATGGAAAACATGGTGTCAAAGAGGACATCAAAGAATATGACCTCTCAAATGAATGGAATAGCTTATGGAATGTTTGCACTATGCAAAAATGACATGAAGAGAGTGATGAGTTTAAAGGGCTTTTGCAGCAAAAGAGAGCTAGGATCATTCAGCTATTTATTAATTGAGTGTGAAGCTTTCTTTAATAATTGAGCTAATTAATTTAATTAAGCTTCTAGTTCCTCTTGGATTAACAGATCAATTAGCTAGCTTAGGCCTAATCATATTCAATGGTAGTAGGAAAGGGATTTGATCAATTATGTCATGATTAAAGTGAAGTTTGAAAGTTTATGCCTGCAATGATGCAGCTCTTACTACCCTAAGAGATTCCAATGGTGAACAAGAGCATATATTGACACCCAATAGATAGCTTTTCCTTTTTCCTTTTAGGTCGATTTGCAACCCACCAAATTGCTCACATGCCGTCACAATAATTTCAACTCCTTTTCCTCTTCCAATTATTCCATGCATAAAATTAAACCAAGTTATTTTCTCTAATTGAAGATCCAACAAGCTAACGATCTCTGTTTTCTGAATGTTTCAGCTCAATCAATTTCTCCAAGATCTTCTTCCTCAAATTTGATTTTATGCTCGCCAACTGGGTAACTTGCTTGGATATATATCAAGCATTAAAGTACTTGTTCTTTCAGAAAATCATAATGCAGAATCTCATAAGATCTGCTAATTATGTTGCTATTTCAATTCATAAGATCGTAAATTCGAATCCTATGGCACCTTCACTCAATAAAGTGAAATTTTCCATAAAAATTAGGCAAGAAAATCAATTACATTATTGAGTTGGTTATCAACTGATACAAATTAAAATAAGAATAAAACAATTTGATAAATAGCATCTAATTAATGAATTAGAAATGCTCATCCTATATCCAACGGTCCAACCTAACAATAACCATACATATGTTCCCAATTGGATGCTTAAAAACCTTTGGTTAAGCCTCCCCCTTTACAAAAATATGTAGCTTTATTCTCCTTGCCCTGCCATACATGTACATCTTCATCACCATAACTTTAAAAGTAGTACCATAAACTCCTTGAATTGCCTGGCCAAATTTGGCCCAAAAGGGATTCATCGGTGGAAATTTTATTTCATTGTAAACTTAGTAAGGTTGTTGTTCTTCTACTCTGCCATTTCTTGGTCTAAAAGCAAAGTCTGAAGGTAGTTGGGAAACCATTTTCTTGTTGCGCTGATCAGCTTGTGATCTGTTGTGGGGTTTTGTGTTGTTGTATGCATTAGTGTATTTGCCTTGCCTATTATGCTTTCTTCTCGGCACTGTCGATTGCGGGATGAAAACTCCAGTTCCTTTGGTTTCTCTTTTGCAAGATTGCTCATGCAGATAAGCAGGGACTTGAGCTGGTGGATGAATTGCACAAGAGAACGCCTGTAAAAAAAAATATAAACAAAGTTAAAACCATGTCATGCGTTGCTCTCGCCCAAGTAAGCTTAACTTCCGAAGTTCTAATGGGATCTGGTGCATTTTCGGTTAAAATCAGCTGAAAATGAACCAAGCAATGAAATGCATAAAGGGTATGATATAGCGAGTAAATAACGTACCTGAAGAGAAACAGAAGGGCAAGTGGCAATAGGGTCTTGATCATCATCATCCATGATAAGAAGAGAGATTTGCTTAGTCAAGTCTGCAAAGAACAAGTCATCTTCAAGCTCCTTGGCCACCTCCATACTTCTCTTATGCTTAATCTAGCAATTGGGTCTGTGCAAGTCTCTTCAAGCTCAAGCTCTCTTCAAATCCAATGGGGGAATCAGTAGGATTTTAAATAGGAGAAAGAGGCATGGGGATGATAGGTACACATGGAGTTGTGAAGCCATGTGGAGTGGTGGGGTATTAGCAGTGGCAGTTGGACCTATCTGTAAATTAAGTCTTGAGTGCCCCCACAAGAATCATGTAGTGTGTCATCATATTATCCAATTGCCCCAAAAGAGATGAGGAACAGCCGGCAACAACCCAAATTCAGATATCAAATCCGATCCAAGATAGACTCAAAATCTCAAGCAAAACTTAGACACTTGGTTGTGAATCAGTTCTCTGCCTCTCATCCATATTTTTCCCAAGAGAATACTTGTTCTGTGGTTCAAGATTCATATACAGTCCACATAAACATAGTCATATATAGTATAATGATGTTGCCTAGTGCTTATCTCCTATCTTTATGGATATTTTAGTATAATAGGGTTGAGGGGGAAACTATTGTCATTCCAAGATGCACGAGTCCTAATCCCCTGCTAGGTGTTTCTGTACTTGTTTTTGTATGATCTTTGACGTTCATTATAGATCTAATGTCGCGTGCAAGCAAAAAAGCAGTGAATTTATAATACTTTCAAGCATGCAGGATCAATGGGGTGATTGAATGCAATATTGCTTCTCTTTACTTCACACGTGCGAATAATGAAATTAAGACAAAGTGTTCAGCGAATTGTCTTAAAAAAAACTAACACAAATGCAACAGAGTAGTGAACTCTCCACTTTTGAGTGTGTAGGATCTAAGTGGGATCTAGTGAGGATGATCGAAGGCAAGCTCAACTTTTTTGTTATGCTTAACTCTCTTTTAGGGTGTTGGAGCAAGATGTTTGTTAAAATGCTTGGAAATATGGTTAGGTATCAAGGGAGAATTACAATCAAGGGTTAACGCATGTGTAAAAAGCTTAAGGCAGAGTATGCAACAAATTCCTTCAAAACACTGAGGCAAGTAAAGGAATAGAGGGATAAATTAATGGATCTTTCGATGCAAGATCTAAATGCTAAAACCCTTAAGAACTGTAGAGAATCTAAGATCTAAGTTTGTAATGCACGGCAGGAATTGAAACAAGTAAGCAACGTAGAGAATCTACTTCCAAGATTCAGACCTTGTAGGCTTGTACATGTATAAGACAGAAGAGGATGAGTGATGGGTGCTTGAAAATGAAAGTTTGCATGAAATGAAAATATCACCAGAGGATGAAACTAACACCATTTGATTCACAAGAGAGTGAAAGGTTAAGCAACAAGTTGAGTCTCAGACAAAATACTCATACATACTGTAAATCCTTGTCAAACTACCCTTGGAGTCAAGTAGAGTGGGGCAACTACTCATAACTAAGAAAATAGACTTTTTTGGTGCTTCTCACCTCTTCATCTCCTTTTTAAGAAACCGAACAGGGAAAGAAGAATATCAATAAAAGGCATAGAGCTGCTGCTGTCATACACTAGGCTCCAACTGTTTCAGTCAGTCAATTTGTTTACTAGCACCAGACCTAGTAACAAAGATTATTCTACTTTCCACTAGTTGATATTTATAGCTATATCTCAGGCCTTGGCTGCATTTGTACTTTAACTCTTTTCTCTGGAAAGCAACTGGTTTGAAGTTACATGTATGTGGGTGCTCTGTAGTCCACGTTCTGCTTCGACATTCCTGGCTGGCGTTGGCTGAGCTTTGTGGTTCATGGAATTTTTCATGACCCCTCAAGATTATCTTCAAACAATAATAATGTTTTGGTTATCAGTATCAGCATTGAATAAGAATTA
This sequence comes from Rosa chinensis, assembly GCF_002994745.2. Taxonomy (NCBI): domain Eukaryota; kingdom Viridiplantae; phylum Streptophyta; class Magnoliopsida; order Rosales; family Rosaceae; genus Rosa; species Rosa chinensis. The sequence goes on from NC_037091.1 coordinate 42,814,097, forward strand.
TTAATGTAAAAATTGTCCTCATTTCTTGAAGTGGAACGTTGGTTTGCAGTGGGATCTTAGAATGGAACTAGAAACTGATTCTAAATTCATTCCATAAATTGGGGATTTGGACCAATTTTCGGCATCACAAGATTCACAACCTCAACAAGTTCCAGTTATTTTGTAACTAGAAATAGTAGATATACGGCAGTTATTTGGAGAAAATATAGGGACTCTATTTGATAATATGTGGTTCTAAGAGCAACTCCAACCATGGAATCAAATGCCAAAATGGCTCCCCCAATCAAAATCCACCATCTCCAACAATAGCCAAGATAGAGTCATTTTAGCTTTTGAGCCAAAAGGGGAGTCAAAATGATTATACATTGTAGAACAAAAGCCATATGTAGTGAGACATGAATTGATGTGGGTCCCAGCAGCATGTGATGAATTTATGAAATGACTTTAGATTTTGATTAAAGATGGTTGGAGTTGCAAAATATGAATGAATAGGAATGACACTAAGGGAGCCAAATTTTGCAAATGACTTTGGATTTTGACTCCATTGTTAGAGATGCTCTAACGAATATAGACATTTGAACTTGGGAACTCATCAGACGTTACGTGGGATGAGAAATTCTGCCGGATCAATAGTTAGTTGATGTAATTATAGTGGTTTAACGGAATTTACTAGTAGTTTCAAGAATAAATCCCCCTCACTTGGCATTAATCATCAAACATAGGACTGAAATTGTTGGATATTGTAGTTATGATTCAGAATAGACATAAATTTCCAAACCTGAGAAAATTAGACAGATTATAGAAGAAACACCATCACAAGTAAAATTACTTGATACTCGACAACTGACTTCGTGTGATATTTGGATCTCTGAGTTCTCCTTGGCAATGAAACATCAGAATCTTTGGGGTTTTTTTTTTCTTTTTCGGTCGGATAAGAATCTTTGGGTTTAGGAGTAACAGAAAAATTGCAATGAAATCCCTCAACAAGAGGGCATACTATCTACTCAGGTTTTCCCAAAAGAAATTGATACCACAGGATAGGTTCCACTATACAAACCCATATAGCCTATCAACGCCCACAGCACTCCCAGCATCTATCATATCCAAATCATATTCATGATGTACTGAAAATCACTCTCCCTTTAGGTAAGCTCAGATATTAATGAAACAAAAATGTACAAATATACTAATATTACTAGGTTAAAATGCATGAAGCATAGGCATTTGGAAATTATAGGAATTCATAACAAAGGCCCCCTGCACCTTTCATCCGATACATTCTCATCCAAATGACTTGCAAGTGCAACTGAGAACTGTAAAATCTCATTGCTCTCTCCATGACATCGAATGATTGATGCTTTCTTATCTGTATTCGAGAAACAAAAAATTATAGGTTCGAATGGTAATCGACCTTGCCTCACCAAACTGTGTGCTCGCTTCCACAATTTTAGAGAATAGACAATCTTCAAAAGTTAATCAAGTCCTGGCGTTTGATTAGATGATGCAGTATAAAACTCATGCCCCACCTGCTGCAGTCTCCATATCTGTAATCTCATCAACTCCCTTGAAGACAACTCGTAACTTCCTCAGAACTGAAGTCTTTTTGTCATTCTTGTTGGTAGTACCAGTCGCATGGACAACATCTTTGGGAATTTTACCCATTAGATCATAGAGAGACTTGCTTAAGTTTGATCTGGTCATCTCTTCCAGTACAGGTGGTGCTTGCATGTACAAATTCTTCCCTCTATGTGCAATGCTTGCTTTTGACAACAGTAATTTAGGGTGTTCTTCAAGTAGCTCAATGAACTGTTGACACAAAAGTTCAATTAAACAAGGATTAGACAAGCAAACACTTTTAATTGATCTTAGGAACACTACAACACGGACTCTAGCATCATTTATAGAAGCCTTTATCCATACCAGTTAGTACTCTTAATCTAGACCTTTCTTCTCTTACTATTCATAATTCACAGAAATCCAATAAAACCATAGGAAACTGAAAATACCTTTTGCAAAGTAACTGAGGCATCCAGCTCAATAAGAACACCTGGGCCACATACAAGACAGTCTTTGTCCCTAACAAACTCGGTCACTTTCGTGTGGAGACCTTCTGCACCATTATACCTACAAAAGATTCTGATCACTTAAGTGCCTTTGTTTGATTAGATTATAACAATAAAGACAATGCAAGTGTTCACTTTATGCTTCACATTGATATTTAACAGGAGCTGCCAGAGCTGCTAATTTGAACATGCAAGAAAACATTCATAGTTTGCACGACCTTTGCATTTGATCGTGAAAAAATAAGGGGGAGTGTCGAAAAATAGTAACAATGACAAGATGTCCATGTGTCCCATATACTTACCACAGTAGGAGAATAAAAGAATGGGTTTTGATGCCTAAAACTATGCAGAAAGTTGGCTGCTACAAACCTATATTTAACTGAGATCAATCGTCCATAGAGGTGGCATAAAAGAGGTTGGAATGCAATGGTGCATCAAACATTTCTCATTAGAATGGGATAACTAACTACCTATACATGACACATACAAATTACAAAAACTTAGTGGGAATTGATTCCTTAGTGAGAACCCACTTTTTGCACCAACACTTCATATCAACATGCAGAGACCACACTTGCTATCAGGTACGAATAAGAAATTGGAGGAACAAATATTATCAGAACTTTGAACACAAATTAGACACACAACCAGAAGTCTTTCCACTTCTGATTTCATTTGTACCAGGACCTACACTATGTTCTGCTAGTATAATAATAGGTGTGCTAAGTATTTCTAATAGAGATAGTGTTATACTGACTTCCCAAACAAGTAAACAATTGGATCTAATGTTATGCTCTTACATAGAAAATGATAATCCAATGCATCTGTTTTACAATCAAAAAATGGTTTATGACATCTAGGAAAAAATTTCTAAGGATTATTTAGTGTAGTTATTGATGAGACAGAGGAACGCACGTTAGATAGTTCGATAGAGTTTTACTGCATCCAGATGCAATCTTCAATGTTTCTAGTGCACAGGCAGCTGATATAATCGCATTTGTGGAAGCAATAGCCGGTATGATGTTTTTCACAACCCCCTGTTGACAACATGTTAAAAGCTGATTAAGAGTGATAGATAAAAGTTCAAAAGCTGTAAGCCAAAAGTTTAGTTACCCAAAGTTTCAAAGTCCTATATCCTTTTCTCACCCACATGATTTAACAGCAAAAGCCAAACTATGCAGTTATGTTGCACAAAAAACTCGACGGAAATAATCTGAGGGCTAACTACTTCTTTAAGTATATATACCTGAGTGAGAGACAATGTAACTCCTGGAATACCAAACAGCTCAGCTCTTTTGTTCGCCTATTGGATGGGAACAAAAAACAAATACATAAATAAATAAATAAATGAAAGGAACATATATAAAGGTCCATAAAGGGAACAGAGAAATCACTAAATAATTGCACAAAATTGACCTCATCGTACACCCACTTCATATGTTCAGGGTCATCTGGATCAAAAGCCTCTCCACTATGTACCTATATGTGGAATGCAAGTTTAGATAGCATATTCATGTAAGAGCTTTTTTTATTATTTTTTAAGTAAAAGCAGTGGGAAGACGGAACATAATGACTAATCCATTACCTCATCCCATTTAATTAGGTGAGCATATTCAATACAATGAGCAGCAGTTCTAGGGGTTTCTGCAAGTGTGCATAAAGGGAACTTCACTTGAGGGGGGAAAAGCCAGATTGTACACTCAAAGCATGGAGTGATCCCTGGCATGATGACCCTGGCATGTCCTTGAAAACCTTCAGTCCCACCATCTACCATAGGTTTGACAGTTTCTTCTTGGGGTTTATCATCAGCATCATACTCTGCCAAAAGAAAAATTAAACCACACATTAGCTAGAGCATAGTAGTACAGTATTAGCTAGAGCATAGTAGTACAGTAAAAGCAAGTCATTCCCAGAATAAGGTCTAGTAGGCATCATGGGATAATCCCAGGATAAAAAAAGCACTTGAAAATAATCCTAGTGTGGCATTATGCAAGGGACATCAAGGGAAATGTCATCTAAACAAAAACAAGTTTAAAAGACATGATACTAGAGACGAACGTTCAAGACAATATTGAACGGACAGTGAAAAAGTCAAAATATCAAACATTTCAACAAGCAAGCTAAATGACCAAAATATACATATGATGTCGAGCCTAATTTGAAGCCTCTGCAGGCTTTCTAGGAATTATTCTATTCAGATCTATTTCTTCTGTTTTCTTCAATATCAGTGATCATGCATAAATACTACAACATGATCAAGAATCATCAGCAAATAACAGATCTATTTTACTTGATAAACTACAAAAACTTGATTATGGAAGCACCTAAAATCATGTCATACTTTAACAATTACTCTACATGTTGAACAATTGGATAATATTAGAGTAAAGTGGATAGGTTGGAGAGACACACCAAGAAAGCTACAAGCAACAGAGTTTATATAGCTCCGAGCTTCAATCGAATCGAGACCGAGAGCAATGATGCTGAAATTGCTGTAAAAATCCAGCTCTTTGTCCTCAATCCGGCAGAAGTGGGGAACGATGTTAACCCCAGCAACTCTTTGCATTACTCGTCTTGCAGCAACCTCAGCCTTTGGCTTGCCCACATCTTCAAGCCTGCAACAACAACTTTTCATGAGGAAGCATTCTAAATAGAAACGTAAATGCTAACAGTTTTTATATCATTGTTTGGCATACTCATAACACAGTCTGAATTTAAAGCAAACTACACAGTACAGTAGTATATGGCAGCAGCAATGAGTATCAAACATCAATGACAAGTTCAGGAATAAAATCAGAATTTCGGGTTCGTAAAACTTGAGCCTAAAATCGCAAACCCAAAGCATGAAAGATAGAGCATTCATCACACACCGCTTAAGACCCAAGCAAATTTCAACACCCAAAGCAGGACCAAAATAGTAAAAGGAAAAGGAACCTGAAGAGAAACTGCCGATTGAGGTTAGAGACCTCAATGCGATCCATGTCGATGACTTCGATTTCGCGAAAGCCGGACAGAGCCAAGTCCTTGAGCAATTCACAGCCCAACCCGCCAGCGCCTACCACCAACACTCTGACGTACTCCTTGAGGTCTTCTCTGAGCCCTGGGCCGGGTTCGAAGTTAGGTCCGACGAGATTTCCGGGTCGGAGGAGAAGCTTGTCGAGGTCCCTCGATCGGCTCTGCTGGACAGTAGACTCCACCATTGTTTGGGGGGGTGTGTGTGTGAGATTTTGGTGTTTGCTGATAAACCCCAACCTTTAACCTTGGAGAAGGAACGAAACTGTGCAGTAAAGGCCTCACTAGGCTTGAATTTCACGCTATCAAGATCCTCTTCTGTTTTTACAGATTCATAAAACCCAATTTGGAACCCGCTGTTTGACAAATAAGTTCGAATTTAACTGATAAGATATCTATAAATATATAAGATATAATTAATCTAATTCTATGAGGGAATGGTTAAATTTTTGAAATACCATATATGCTCTCACATAATATAGATATTAATAAGTAAATTATTTCTATAAGAGGATAAGATAGTCAATTGACTATATCATATTTAAAAAATTGCAATACTTCTCATGAAAAAATGAGAAATTTTCCCAACATCAGAAGAGAAACTATCTTATATAATTAAGCCAATTCTTGAGGAAATGGTTAAATTTTTTAAATATCATATATGCCCTCACATAATATAAATATTAATAAACAAATTATTTTTATATGAGGATAGGATAGTCAATAGACTATATCCTATTTGAAAAAATTACAATACCTCCTATGAAAATAGGAGAAGCTTCCCCAAAATCAGGGATAGAAATTGCTATAACTTTTTTAATTAAAAAAAAAATTAAAATAAAAGCCAATTGACATGTGCATAGCACATGTTAAGGGGCTAGTTGTAACTAAGCCAATTCTTTGAGGGAATGGTTAAATTTTTGAACTACCATATATGCCCTCACATAATATAGATATTAATAAATAAATTATTTCTATACGAGGATAAGATAGTCAATTGACTATATCATATTTAAAAAAATTGCAATACTTCTCATGAAAAAAGGAGAAATTTTCAGTAGAGAAACTATTGTAAGACCATCTCCAACGGAGAGGTCAAAAATTTTGAGGTAAGTTCAAATTTAACAGCTGACAAGGAATTGTCAATTTTGCGGCTAACGTTTGAGAATCGTAGTGTAATACGCTTCAGTTTCTCATAAAACACAACCACTATATGTGTGCATTTTTATGGTAGAAAGAGTTGGTGATTAAAGCATTGTATGCATCGTAATCTAGTAAAAATGAATAGTGGAGCAAAATGTCATTTGTGGAGGAGATGTGCTAGCTCGCAAATGCACCAGTGAACTCAACGAGTATGATTTGAAGTAGACGACAGTTATCACAAGCTGTGAGCACGCTTATAAATACATAAATACTTCGATCTGCATTATGCCTTTTGAATATATATAGTTAGTTATTTTCTTCATTTCCCTATCATATGCTCGAAAGAAAATCTGAGTCGTGCTTGAATTTACTGCAGTTGTCCCGCCACTGCACTACACTCTCCACACTTTGCAGAATTCAAATTATTTTATCCAATTTCAGAGTTGTTCTGATCTTTTGTGAAGCTTCACATCAAGATGGAGGGGACCTATAGTACCATCCACAATGCAGTTATATTAATCCTTAAACGTCAAAGCCAAATCCTCTTTGTAAATAAGTTACAAAAGAAAAGGATACCATTTACAAATCATATGGGATATCCACAAGCAAACTTGTAACACCGTTTCTGCATACCATTTACGAAAAACATTCATATTCAGTTTCAACAAATAACAGAGCCAAAAAGTGCCATTATGTCTTTTTCATAATATAACAAAATGTAGTAATATCTTATGTAACAGGCACTTTCCGAAGGCATTCCATTCTCTATCCATTTAACCAGGTTTACTAGTCGCTCCAAAGTCCAAAATTGCAGCTTCTTATGTATCAGAGCTCACTGAATCTAAAACCCTGCATCAGTTTTTTCATCCTCCTTAAGGATCTAAAGTAATAATCTCTATCTAACCTGATAGTTGTTCCACCCCTTTCATTCAATGCATCTTTACCATGTTACGTACAATTGTTCAAATGATATCTTGGAGCATTGGTCTTCAGAGAAACTAAGATTGCATCTGAGTGCGAGGCTCTAGAGCATTTCGGATATCAATATTAAGAGCAGATTACTAGATACAATGCACGAAATTCAAAATGGTCAAGGCATGTAAACTTGATGATAAACAGAACCACATTCAGAATGATTTCACTTGATCAGTTCTGATTTGTTTCACTTGCCCTTAAATATGGTAAACCAGCAAAAATTGTTAGAAGAAGAGGCAAATGGTGAAATCTAAAAGAACCCAAAGTTTTAACGTGGTGAACCCAACTCGGGCTACGTCCAGGGCAATAATCCACTACTGTCAAAATAAAATGTTCTTAGTTGAGTAATCCTCGCACACTCTCTCAACCATTCTCAACAGAGAACCCCAATTAAAGCTCACAAACACTTGATCTCTCATTTTTCAACCAAGAGAATAACACTCAAAGAATGTATATAAGAATTTTTACTACCACAATCATGAATCCACAACTGATGCCATTTTTACCTAGACACAGATAAATGCTCAAATCTCAGAAATATGGCTTGATACTTGGAAGTATAGGAAGTGCAGAGAAGCTCACAATAAGCTCCACAACCATATACATATAACTCATAAACAGCACCAAACTGTCCAGGTCCTCCAGGATTTGTTTGTTGCTCCATTCATTAAGCTTCCATGGAAACACCAACAGAGCGCAAAAATGTGAAATCTGACTGGAGGTTGTTCATAAAGCTCAGAGATACTAGAAGCCTTGTTTCCTAGAAACCATGCATGCTTGATCAAATGGCTTATCCAAGATGCAGACGGAGTTTGTTCTATAGGGCAAAGTTACCAGCCTTCACCAGATCCAAACAAACAGCAGCCACCTGAGACCACGAATTTGGGTGCTCCAATTCCTTGATCCTTAGGACAAAATCTGAGTAAGCGAGGAAAGAAGTCAGAATGGACATTAAAAATAATAATAATAATAATAATAAATTTTAAAAAAAAAAAAAACATGTAATTCACCAAACCTACTAGAAGAAACTGATCAAAAATATTATCTAAATGAACATAGAAGAAAGCATTAGATCAACATAAAAAAAATAGTTTGCAAAGGAAAACTTATCCAGATCCTGGGTTTTACCTTAGTAAATGAATTGTATCATTATGTAAAGGTGAATTTATATTGTACCACAAAGTGCTACTTGGGAGCAGATGATTGCAGAGATCGGCAATACAAAGAATAGGTTTCTTTGAAACAATACACAGAATAGTTGAAACTAAGAAAAGATAACTGATGTAACATTCTATTTTGACAAGTTTCAGTATGAAAGGTGCTTGATACTTGGAAGTATATGAAACACTTGACTGCTAATAAAGAGAAGAAAGAGAAAAACTCAACAAAAGAGGGAAACCAATAGGAATAAAACAGAACATGAGACGGCATAACCTTCAATGAAACGAATACATGCATGAGATGGAGAACGGAAGTACCTGAACTTAGTTCACACCAGGTCCAGTTAAGTTTGTTCTTCCATTTGAGCAGGACAGAGCCTGGTGAGAAATTACAAATTATGCCAAAATAACTATAAAGCCAGCCCTCAGGAAAAACTATAGTAAGTAAATAGCCTATAGAGCAGAGCACAATGCATTTGAAAACTGGTGAATCAAATTGCGATGAACACCAGGAGGGAAAAAGAGGTAGGGGTTTAAGAAGCTTACCATGATTTTAGGAACTGGTTGCACTTAGAACATGAATGGAAGTAATCATGCACAACCGAAATTTTGAAACACTCAACGCACATGTTTCCCCTGCAACTTGAACCCCATGAATATCCAACTGTGCTAGTTTAAGGAGGTGTCTCATAGCTTCAATGCAGACCTGATTTCAGAAAGATGATTCGTCAGTGCTGAGGAAAAGAAAGAGAGAAGGATAAACTTGTTAACTTCTTTTTATTAATGCTTCAAACAGCTTTTCCACAGCAAGGCAATCACACACTTGCTACACTGAATAGTCGTGAAGGAAAGAATTTTGGATAGCTTACAGTTGTTGAGTTGAAAGGGATCTCAAAAGTTTACAGTGGATTTAAACAAAAATCCAAGCATCTAGGATATGAATGTTTTTTTTTTTTTTTTTTTTTTGAGAATCTAGGATATGAATGTTAACTTTGGCATCTATCCAGATTATTGTAATACAAGTAATCTCACAATTGGGACCCCTCAGCATAGCTTCACATAGATGGTGAATACCAAGAATTTCAAGATGCAGTAATTTGGTGAGGCCTCTGCTAGATTGAGTGGTAAGTAGTTTTTCACATCATCGCTGGAGGGATCACTATTGTCTGACAACTGCAAATAAATGAGGGTCTGAACTGTTCTGGCAAATACTTTACTTACAATAAATGTCATTCAACATCTCTCCTTCAACCCAAAATAAGAACAATAATGTTCATCCTTATCAATGGCTTTTTTGTTTATACTAGAGGATGAACTTCACCATCACAAAAACTACTACTTATGAAGGAAAAGAATAATAGGATGCAAAACATGAGGATAACTGATAATTTAAATAACTAAATGAAAGCAATAGAAGGAACAAGAACAAACACAAATTACACTCTACCTCTGCAAAATAAGAAGTCAGCCACTCACTTTGGCTGTCCTCAGTGCATCTTTTGTCTGCATAGCTGCCACTTTAGGTGGATACCTCTCATTCTCATAGCAGCTGCTGATTAACACCTGATACAAAGAAAGTATAAAAGGTTACAATGACATTACAACTTATAAATATAAATTGAAGGAAAGTAAATAAGAAATCACCCTAGTAGGCTTGCATCGATGAATGCTAAATTCATTTAAGTGTCATAAACAAATGAAGAAAAGAATGCTGGGATACTTCTTTAGCAAGTCACTGCACCACTGATTTAAGATAACTGTGGATGCAGTTAAAGAAATCAATTCCTTGCACATTTGTACAAAGAAAAGTTTACTATCAATCAAACAGGGCATTGATAAATTTTTATGTCATTGCAAGTCTTCTTTGAAGAAAGGAACAGGGTATCCAAACCAACACAGCATTTCTTGGAAACAATATTAAATACTAAGATGATGACAACTGAAACGATTTCTAATATGATATGATTAGCTTGAAATAATTAAAGTATATTTCTCCGGATATATTTTTATTTCACTGCAAGCCTTCCTTAAAGACTAAAGTATTTTTCTCCGGTATCATGGTCACCTTCTCTTCAATGAAACATAACAAATAACCCATACATGGAGAAGGTGATTGAACTACTGTGACTGGATCTTCAACTAGTCAGCATCATCTGATCTTCCCATTAAGTGTGATAGAACCTGCTAATATACAATTTATGCCATTAGGAAGAAAAAAGTACGATCAGTTAATGCAATGGAAATCTGATTAAACTCTAGTGAAAGAAGAAATCTGAGAAGAGAAGAAAAGATGGTGATTTGCAAAGCTTACCTTGAGTTAGGGATAAATATCTGGCAATTGGGAATTGATTAACCTTGTAACTTGAACGAGATCAATTGATAAAATATTTTCCTCTTGAAACGTGACCAGACTTTCTAGTTCAGTAAGGCAAGCATTCCGTAGCTTCATTACGCTGAGTTAAGAAAGATGAAAAATGAGATATAAGATAGACATTTGGAGAAAAAGAAAATAAAAAGAAAACAGATAGGATTGGTAAAAAAAATTACTGGAAATGTTTGGAATGTGAGAAATCTTGGGCCAGTCTCCTTGGTGCATCTTTCTTTGAGCAGGGGACATCTATAAATGGAGAGCTCCTTCAAATTGGTGAGGTTTTTCATAGCATTTAGTGAGGGTAGATACTTGAGATTGCCACAACGCCAGATATAAAGAGCCTCAAGAGATGTCAGATTTCCCAACCACTCAGGAAGGTCCTCTACTCCCTAAAAATCTTCTATCAATAGTGCTTTTAAACAAGTACAGTGCTGAATCTGTTGTGGCAGATACTTGAGCTAAGGCCACCCCTCCAACTCCATGTGTTCAAGTAGTGGTGGAAGCTGAAAATCAGGGAAGGCATCCAGCTCCTCCCAGAACACACCAATTTTCAGCTCCTTGAGACGAGTGAGGCGGTGAAATCCTGTGGGCACATATTTTAATCTCCCACAATCACATATCAACAACTGACAGAGATTAGGTGGAATAGATTCTAGACTAGGGCAATCCTCCTGTACAGACAAATTAAAGAGGAACACCAGGATGAAAGAAGAGGTTGGGGTTTGAAAAGCTTACAATGATTTTAGGAACTGGTTTAACTTAGAACATTGATGGAAGCAATCATGCACAACTGAAATTTTAAACGCTCAAGGCATGCTTCCCCTGGAACTTGAACCCCATGAATATCCCACTGTGCTAGTTTAAGGATGCCTCTCATAGCTTCAATGTAGACCTGATTTCAGAAAAATGATTTGTCAGTGCTGAGGAAAACAAAGACAGAAGGATAACAAGTTCACATCTTTTGTTAAATGCTTCAAACAGCTTTTCCACAACAAAGGTTGTGAATGAAAAAATGTGGGTAGTTTACAGTTGTGGAGGTGAAAGGGATCTCGAAAGTTTACTGTTGATTTTAAACAAAGATGTGAGCATCTAGGATATTAATGTTAACTTTGCCATCCATCCATATAAATGAAATACAAGTAATCTCACAATTGGGACCCCTCAGCATAACTTCACATAGTGAAAAACAATAATTTCCAGTTGCAGTAATATAATGAGGTTCCTTCTAGATTCAGCAGTAAGTAGTTTTTCACATCATAGTTAGATGGATCACAATTGTTTGATAACCACAAATGAATGAGGGTTTGAACTGTTCTGGCAAACACTCAACTTACAATAAATGTCATTGAACATCTCTCCCTCAACCCAAAATAAGAACAATAATGTACATCCTTATCAATGGCTTTTTTGTTTATACTAGAGGATGAACTTTCCCACCACAAAAACTAGTACTTACAAAGGAAAAGAAATAATGGGACACAAGAAATGAGGATAACCAATAAGTTAAATAACTAGATGAAGGTGATACAGGGAACAAGAACATACACAAATTACTCATCTGAGAAAGATACAATCTACCTTTGGACTCTTAGAAGTCAGCCATTCATGTCAGCTGTCCTCATCTTTTTTTAGCATAGCTTCCACTTTGGGTGGATACTTCTCAATTTCTCATTCTCATAGCTGATGCTGATTAACACCTGACACAAAGAAAGTATAACAGGTTATAATGACTATACAACCTATGAATAAACTGAAGCAAAGTAATTAAGCAATCATCCTAGTGGGGTGGCATCAATAAATTCCAAGTTCATTATGTGTCATAAACATCAGAAGAAAACAATGTTGTGGAAACTTCTTTATCAAGTCACTGCACCACTGGTTTCAGATAACTCTGTATGCAGCTAAAAGAAATCCAATCCTTGTAAATTTGTAAAGGAAAATTACTTAATATTAAATCAGCAATAAGGAATTGACTATTAATTAAACAGGGTATAGATATATCTTTATTTCATTGCAAGTCTTCCTTAAAGAATGGAACATGGCATCCAAACCAGCACAGCATTTCATGGAAAAGATGTTATATTCTAAGTTTAAAACAGACTAAAATGATTTCTAATAGTATATATGTCTATCCTCCACGAGAGAGCAGATATGATATAATTAGATTGAAATGATTAAAGTATATATTTCCAGTATCATGGTCACCTTATCTTCAATGAAACACAGCAGACAAGCCGTACATGGGAGAGGTGATTGAACTACTGGGACTGGATCATCACCTATTCAGCATCATTTGATCTTCCCGTCAAGTATGATAGAGCCTGCTACGACATAATTTATGCCAGAAGGAAAAAGTAGGATTGGATAATGCATTACTGGTTAAAGTGAAAAAAGAAATGTAAGAAGAGAAGAAAAGATGGTGCTTTGAAAAGCTTACCCTGCTTTTAGGGATAAATTTCTGGCAATTAAATGTGAACAGACTTTCTAGTTCAGTAAGGCAGGCATTGTGTCCTAAACTGAGTTAAGAAAGATGAAAAATGAAACATAATAAGAAATAAATTTGTAGGAAAAAAGAAAACATAAAGAATTTGGTCAAAACAATTACACCGAAGATATGGGATGTGAGAAATCTTGGGCCATTCTGGGCCAGTCTCCTTGGTGCATCTTTCTTCGAGCAGGGGACAGTTTGAAATGTTGAGATGCTGCAATTTGGTGAGGGCATTTTGTGTAGGTAGATACTTGAGATTCTTACAATGCCAGATCTCCAGAGTCTCAAGAGATGTAAGATTTCCCAACCACTCAGGAAGAGCCTCTAGTCCCTCAAAAGAACTTATCCAGAGTTCTTTTAAACAAGTCAAGTGCTGAATTTGTTGGGGCAGAGACTTGAGCTTAGGCCACCCCTTCAACAATAACTCTTCAAGTTGTGAATCATGTGGTGGAGGAAGCTGAAAATCAGGGAAGGCGTCCAGCTCCTCCCAGAAAGCACCAATTCTCAGCGTCTTCAAACGAGTGAGGCGGTGAAATCCTGTGGGCACTTGTGATTTGAATTTCCCACAATGACATATCAACAAGTGACGGAGATTAGGTGGAATAGATTCTAGACCAGGGCAATCCTCCTCCTGTAAAGACAAATACGCATCAACACCTGTAGAGATTTCCTCCGGTTGATTCGTTGAGTCCGGGTGGTCGCACGTCACATATGATACTGACATGGATACTAGACTAGAGCAATCCCTTATAACCAGATACTCAAGAGAGGTGCAGAATTGGAGCCCACTCGGTAGGCTTAATAATCTCTTACAAGAATCAATGCTCAACCTCCGGAGAGATGTGATGCCCTGTGTGATTGGAATTGATGTTAGATTGTGACAATCTTCAATCCCCAATTTCTGAAGAGAGGTGCAGTAGTTGAGCCCACTTCCTAGGCTTGACAATTTGTCACACCTTTCAATCGTCAATTTCCGGAGAGACGGCATGCCCTGTGCGGTTGGAATTGACATCAGTTTGGGGCAGTAGGAGATTTTCAATTCCTGAAGAGAGGTGCAGCAATCGAGCCCAACCTCTAGGCTTGCTAATGCCTCACACATATGGATCTTCAATTGACGGAGAGATGCGATGCCCTGTGCGATTGGAATTGACATCAGATTGCGGCAGCCAGAGATGTCCAATTCCTGAAGAGAGGTGCAGTAATCGAGCCCAACCTCTAGGCTTGATAATGCCTCATAACCATGGATTTTCAATTCACGGAGAGATGCGATGCCCTGTGCGATTGGAATTGACATCAGCTTGGGGCAGTAGGAGATGTCCAACTTCTGAAGAGAGGTGCAGTAGTTGAGCCCACTTCCTAGGCTTGACAATCCATTACACTGTACGAGATCCAATTTCCGGAGAGACGGCATGCCCTGTGCGGTTGGAATTGAAACCAGTTTAGGGCAAGAACTTATATTCAACTCCTGAAGAGAGGTGCAGTAATCGAGCCCAACCTCGAGGCTCGATAATCCCCTACAGGCCCAGATGTTCAATTGACGGAGAGATGCGATGCCCTGTGTGATTGCAATCGACTGTAGGCTGTCACATCTAGATATGCTCAACTCTTCGAGGCAAGGAAATACCTTCACGACCTCTCCTTCAGCTGATATCCTCGGTGCTTCCGTCCATTCAATGAGCTCTTCGCACCCCCAGATGGATAGTGTTTTCAGAGCTGGAAATAAAGTTGTGCTAGTATCACTATAACCATGAAACTCAGCTCCCACACGTTTCAGCTTTTCCATCCTCCCATTAATCTCAAGAGATCTTAGATTAGGTAGATGGCCGAGTGTTGGGACTCCTTCGCAGCCACGTAAGATAATCTGCTTCAAATTTTGGAGACTCGTTATCCATGACGGAAACCTAGCACCCTCGAAACAGGAAATCTTCAAGCTTTGCAAGTTACCATGAGGTTCCAAGCCATCTAGTACATCCGTCTCATTGTCATCTAGTACATCCGTCTCATTGTCATTAAGTCGCCAACGGGATGGTGTCCATTTAAATGTTACCTTGCTCAAGTGACTCTTCTCCACTAAGAAAGCCTTCTTTGCTTCTTCACCATCCCTTACATGTTCTAGATTTCGAATAGTTAAGTGGCCTCTCAGTCGTTTCAACCCACCCAACTCCTTAATTGCAGGACCTCTCTCCTTACCCACATTAAAGGAAGGCAGTGTTCGGAGATTAGTTAATCGCTCCAAAATCTCAGCCTTAAATTTCATCCCCTTACCAAAATAAAAATGCCTCAAGTTGATCAAATTTTGAATCTCCTTTGGACACTTTTCAAGATCCCCAGGTAATCTCAATGTTTGGAGGTTATAGAGCTTGCCAATAGACTTTGGGAGTGATTCAATTTTTATTTGGGAAAGATCCAGATACCTCAAGTGCTTCAGCTTGCCAAGTGAATATGGCAACTTCTGAATCTGCTTATCAAGTGAATATGGCAACTTCTGAATCTGCTTATTCCCAAAGAAACTTAAGACACGTAAAGCTCTAAACTTTCGGAAATTGGTATTAGACACGTGGTCATTCGAAAAGAGTGAGCGCAGTCTTGAAATATTTGTTTTTGACATACTTTCTAGCTTTTGAGTAGGAATCCGTGCAACATGTCGAATCTCATGATCATCCATCTCATGATTGAGGTCTGGTGTCAAGCTCTCACACTTGGATACTTCTATTGCGAGATCATGCACTAGATCGTGCATCTTGCATTTGGTGATAAAGCCATCCTCATCGTTTGTAGCACTTTGAAATAAGGAGTTCTCCAGTAGAGTATCAAAATACCTGCTGCCTATACCCTCCATTTCTATCCCTTGGTTGCTTTGGTGATCATGAGAAGGATGGAGAAAAGTTTTCAGAAAACCTTGAGCCATCCATAGTTGGATCAAGTTATCTCTTTCAATTAAGGAGCCTCTTTCGAGCATGGAGCAATATGCAAAGCATTGTTTCAGCGGTGATTTCAAATTGTCAAAACTCAACCTCAGAACGGACACGATCCTGCTATCCTCTTCATCAGATGATTGCTGCCATATTGGACTTCTCAGAATTGATAACCATTCTTCCTCACTATTTTTCAAACGCATCAAGCTTCCCAAAACCTACAGTTATTTAAGATTCAAATTTTAGCATAGCTTCATCTATACATACCAAATAGTTCATCGACACATTGAATAATCAATAAGGTGATCCAAGATACCGTACCTTTGCCAGCAATGGAAGACCAGCACACTTTTTGGCAATGTCCCTCCCGATTTCCTCTAGTTTTGAAGGTATCAGAGCATTAGGATCCGCAAATGCTCTATCCTTCAATATGGACCAACATTCATCATCCGATAGAGTCTCTAGATCGCACCTAGGAAGTGTTTCCATTATGGATGCAACCTTGGCACTACGGGTGGTGACGATCACAGAGCTTCCCTTGGCAGAATTTAGTTGCGACAAACAACCCATCAACTTACTCCAATCGTCAGCTTTCTCATTCCAAACGTCATCAAGTACAAGAAAATACCTTTTGTCTTTCAACTTCTGCTGGAGGTTTTCTATCAATACTTGCTGATTTGAAGAGTCCATTCCCGTCACGCCACATGATTGCACCATTCGATGTAAAATTGAGTTGACATCAAAATTATTAGATACGTACACCCAGAGAGTTGTATCAAAGTACTTTTTCATTTCACCTTCTTTCAGTTGCTTGGTAACTGAGCGAGCCACAGTTGTTTTACCTAGGCCTCCCAATCCTACGATAGCCATCACCGAAGGAATATTTTCTTGATTGTGGGAGGTGGTCAAGGTTGCAATTATATCTAACACAACCTGATCCCTTCCAACAATTTTTGCATCTGGGAATGAGGTTGTTTCCCTGTCCCGCCTACCTTGACTTGCTGCTGCACCTCCATTTGATCCCATTGTTATGACGAGTCCCACAGCGGGTGCATCCTTTTTGAGATTCTCCAAGGATGTGTTGATGTTGTAAATCTTGCGTGCCATCTTGAGGCGAAATACAACAGGATTGTTGCAGAAGAAGCCGAGTATCTTCTTATCCAGGGTCTCCTCTATACGGATCCGATGAACTTCATATTCTATTTCATCCAGAATATCGTCTGCATTATAAGCTACGCTTATAAGCCTCTTCATCCAATCGGCCCTTGCCTGCAGTTTCCGATCTTCAGGTTCATGAGCAGCATCACGGATTAAATTTCCAATCTGAGTTGAGGATTCTTTGAGCTTATGTATCTCTTCGCGGAACCCCAAGACGATATCGAGTCTCAATTGATCAGTAGCGAGTGAAATCACCTTACTCAGTACTTCTCCGGCAGCGGCTTCAGCGAGAAACATCTTTCAGGAGTATTCAAAATCACTCTCAATCTCAAGGCAGAGAGTGTTCTAAGTAGTCTTTTGTTCTTGTAAAAGCTATAGCTGGGCAATAATGGATTGTTGATGAAAATAGATGCTCGGACAATAATGGTTGGCTTTGTGAAAGCTGGGCACTAAAGCCCCAAGTTTGAAAATTATGCCAGCTTTAACTCCATGACTGTAGGTCGGTAAAAGTGAAGCTTTCAAAATTATGGAGGAGCCCGCTGAGATTCCTTCTAGCATGATTGAAATTACGGACAAGAGGAAATAAAGGTAGAGATGCCTTGTGGCCCAATTGAATCGACAACACGTTAACCCTAAATCCATTAGAAATTACACAAGGGTGCCAAATTATTGAAACACCTCCAAATGTGATATGAAAAGATGCAAGCAGGCCAAACTTGGGGCTTCAGGTGTCTGAAACGGTTTCAATATTTCTTATAAGGCAATTTTGGTGATTACATGTACCAAATTTAGAGGTTAAGTGTGCTTGATTGTTAAATAATTTAGCTGCAAAGTAATTGGAGTGTCCTACTTAGCTCTAAGTTTGTTTGTTTTGTTTTGTTTTTTTTTGTTGGCTCAGAATAGACTATAGAGTGTTCCCTAGTAGTCTGTCGGTTTTGTAAAAGCTTCTGTAGGCCATAATAGACCATTGAAATTAAACGGTGGGCATGGTTGTCGTAAATTAGACGGTGGGCATGGTTGTCGTAGGACCCCTGTGCATTCACTTTATGCGAGCTGTCGCTTTCTGTATGTATCATGTAGTCATGTACCATGGTACGTAAAAGTGAAACTTTGAAAATTATGGAGCTGGGGTTGAAACTTTGGTGGACAAACTTAAAAATTTGGTGAACCAAGAGAAAATTATTGGTAGCCAAGCCATAATTGAATCAAGGACAACAAAAAAGCTCAGAATCACGTGGACGACGACTAACCAACTTGTAGTCTTGTAGAGTTGTAGTAGTCTGAAGGACCTAGTCTGAAACTCTGAATTCTGAATTCTGAAATCGCTCTTGATTTGATGCCGCTGCTGCTAGAGTCATATCTGCAACAGTAGCTCATGAGTTCTTTCTTACTCGTCTCTTTCATAATTTTCGATTTTCGACATCTTCAATTTACTCTCAAATTTTTCTTCCTCCTCTCATTGCTCAAAATCTAATATCATGTAAAATTCTATAGGGTAGATTTTTATTAGGTCAGAAAGGTATAATTTCTCACAAAAACAAACTGACATGGTCAAAACAGCAGTATAGTAAAATAAAAAAAAATTGAAAAATTTGAAGTATATTTAAAAGCTATTTAAAAAACAAATTTTAAAAAATTTGAGACTTGACAATTAGAAATGAAAATATATAGAGCTGTTTTATTCATCTAACTAGTACCATCTCCGTTTTTCTAGTTGTTTTTTTTAGTTTTGTGCTTTTTCTGTTTTGTCCGATCCTTTGTGGTTGATTGTTCATGTCTGTTGGTTTTTTTACAAGACACCACTGATGAGTGATGACGGTTTACGCCTACTTCTATCTCGTGTATTCACTACTCAAGAGGAGGAGTTGACTCGAGCATATGTTAATCCTTCTTGGGTTCAGAGTCACTACCCGGTTGGTATGCCGACGGCCCGTACCAATGTTGTTGGCAGTTTGTCGGTTTTTGAGTCATCTTGGTCTGTGTGATCATCGTTCCAGCCTCATGGTGTACTGGAGGTTTAGCTCCTTTCGGAAGTCATTGTTCTGACCTGTTGGTCTGACGTTGTTAGTGGGTCAATTATGGCTCCTGTTTGTATCATTCATACCACTTGTAACACTTCCGTATGAATGAAATCATTTGATCAAAACTAGTACCACTCAGGGAGGCAAATTATTTCCCTATATTCTTGTCGGTTGTATTGTCATCTCCTCTTTCTTTGCCCTCAATTATTTCAATGGATGACCCACGGGCAATGATTTCGAAATTGATATGAAAAGATGCATGTAGACCAAATTTGCAAATTTAACCACAGAAAAAAGACCGAGGTTGGGCTTTTTTTTTTTCACGTTTTTTTTTTTATTGATTGTTGTATACCAAATACTTTCTAGATCTAAAGACTCATCCGCAAGAAATCCGGATAGCTAATAAGGGCAAGTCCAGCGGTGGAGTTAACCGGGCAAGCCACATCATTTTGATGATGTGTTGACTGGGTATAATGAAAAAGGAGCTTCCACCGGGCCTTGCTTGACTGGGCAAGCTTTGGCTTTGCATGACCCAGGTCAAAAAAAATGGGCAAGCCCATGACTAAACTCTTGCCCAAAGTCATCCGGTTGCCAGCTCGATATACTGTGGAACGTGGGTGACGTCAGTCGGTGACGTGCAGAGCCAAACGAGGTAATGGCCCAGAGTGGAGGACACGGACCAATTGAAACGCGCCATGTGGCCGACCAAAGACTGAATTGGTATTTTGTCGCGTAGCGACAGTGAGTGGGCACAGGGGACAGGTGGCATTGGGCCGTTGGCTTGTTCAGAAAATTTGAAACCAACGGTCATTTAATCTGGGCCGTTGGTTTCAATTACTGTTCACAATCTGACGGTGGATGAATTAATATGTATATATATGAATTGTAACGGTAATGTTCAGAATCCAACGGTGGTGGAGTTTTTAATATGTATATACATTAATTGTAACGGTAAGAAAAAAATTTATAAAAAATTCTAAAAATTTCTCTATAAATACCTAGCATTTTCTTGACATCTCACACCCAAAAAATTAGAGTTCATAGTTACACATTCCTCCTCTTCATATAGCTCTCACCATTCAATTTTTTCATTATCCAATATGGCCGAACAAAGGGGAAACACACGTACAGTGCCCAGACAAGAGGGAGATCAAAGTGAAGATACCCAAGATAAAAGGAGATGGACGGATGAGGAAGATGTTCAATTGTGCAAGTCTTGGAAAGTTGTAAGCCAAGATCCTGCTGTGGGCACAAATCAGAAAAAAAACAACTTATGGTTGCGCGTGAAGCGACACTTTGACGCAAATTGGCCCAAGAGCCGATCAACCTAATCTTTGCAGGGAAGGTGGAAAATTTTGAAGGTTGAACTCTTTGAGTGGCATTGTGCATTAAGGCAAACGAAAAATTGGTACAAGAGCGGTTCGAATTCGGTTGATGAGGTATGTATTTGTTGATAAATCATTTAATTTGTTGATACATTATAGTAAAATATTACATGATAAATAATGTAGTAATTATAATATCATTTTAATTGTAGTAATTGCTTTTTGTTACAATTAAGATAATTAGTTGATAAATAATGATGTAATTACAACGATGTTTATATTTGTACTTATTGATTTTTGTTGTAAAACGGTAAAAATACATTCTTATTAAAATTATGACCTTTATATTTTTTGATAAATCATTTAATTTGTTGATACATTATAGTAAAATATGTCTTGATAAATAATGTAGTAATTATAATATCGTTTTAATTGTAGTAATTGTTTTTCTTTATAATTAAAATAATTAGTTGATAAATAATGATGTAATTACAACGATGTTTATATTTGTACTAATTGCATTTTTTATTAATTTTTTTAATTACTTACGCTGTTGTGGATGGCTTTGCACAATTTAAAGACATCCCTAGCCATACATCCGGAGGAACATCAAATGTAGGAAGTCAACATACGCACACACAACCAATTGCTGAAAATTCCCCCCATCAACTTGGACATGGATGTAGATGAGGTAATTGCAACCCAACCTGCAGATCCTAATGTGAGGCCTCAAGGAAGGAAGGTTGCGAAAGAAGCAATACGGAAAGGAAAGAAGGCAGTGAAAGATCAAAATCCTTTGTCAAGCACTCTCGAGAGTATAGCGAACAACCAAATAGAGGCAACCGTGGGCAAGAAAAAAATCAATGACGAATTTGCTCGAAGTCTCCAAGAGGAAGAGAAAAGAGCATGTATCCTCTTGCAAATCGAAATGCGAAAAGAGCAACTCCTATTTCAAGAAAGGCAAGATCGAATTAAAGAGAGGGAAGAGCGAAATAAAGAGAGGGAAGAGCGAAATAAAGAGAGGGAAGAGCGTATTATGGAGATTGATACAAGTCAAATGACGTCAAATAGAAAGCGTTATTGGTCAAGAAAGCAAAAGAAGATAGCGGAGCAAGAAGAACTTGGCGAGCAGACGCCACCATCTATGGGTGGATACTATCTGCAATGAAATTACAGTGGTGCATTCCCACAACCAAATTTTGGTGGTGCATACCCACAACCTCTTTACCCCGGTGCATACCCACAACCACCTTGCCCCGATGGATTCCCACCATCTCCCTTCACTGGTGGATTCCCACAACCCCCTTATCTCGGTGGTTACTATCCACAACCACCTTACCCCGGGGGATATCCTACACAACCACAATTTTCACCTTTCTCTACGGGTGATTCACCCACCCTAACCCTAATGATGAACTTTCAAACACAAATTGGATTCCTAGAGAGGATGAGGATCATGATTTGAATAATGAGGTGATTATGCATGTTGTGTAATTGTATTGTACTTATTCCTAGTTTTTCATTTATGTAAGCGACTATTTAATGAAATAAAAGTTGTATTTGAAAATTCCTCTTATTAAAGCACATTCCTCTTATCAAAATCATAGCACATAATAAACATAATACAAACCAAATTAAAATCACACTGACATAAAAAACATAGACATTAGCCAAATTAAAAGCACACCAACTTCCCAAAACATAATACAAGCCAAATTCAAAGCACACAAACATAACAAAACATAGATATTTAGCCTATTATTCCAAAAATTCTATATTATGATCTAGATCTCCATGTTGCCTTGAACGTTCCAGAAATGCTCTATCAAATCTTCTTGAAGGTTTGAGTGACTGTTTGCACTTCTAATGGCATCATATCGATCCATGAATCCGTTGAAGTAATAACCATCTATACCAACAGGATCGAAGTCTTCACCGGTAGGTCCTTCCCAAACCTGGGCCAACCTGGGCCTCATAGTGTTATCCTCTTCTTCATCGGACTCCAAATCCTCATCGCTGTCATCTGGTCTTTCATCCTCAATTATCATGTTGTGTAATATAATATAAGTCAACATGATGTATCGAAGGTCATCTCTATCCCAGCCACAAGCTGCTCCTCGAACAATACTAAAGCGCGTCTGTAAAATTCTGAAACATCTTTCCACATCCTTCCTGTACCCCTCTTGAGCTTGGGAAAACTTCAAATCCTTGGGTCATGTAGGCCTTGGAATTGATTTCACGAAAGTCGCCCATTGCGGATAGATACCATCAGCGAGATAGTACCCTAAATTGTGAATCCTGTTATTCACTTGAAATTGGATCTGAGTGGCTTGACCAGCAGTGAGCTCGTCAAACAACGGGGACTTAGCAAGCACGTTGAGGTCGTTGCATGATCCAGGCATTCCAAAGAAGGCATGCCATATCCATGTGTCATAAGAAGCGACTGCTTCGAGGATGATAGTCGGCATACGTTTTCTTCCGCTGTATTCTCCAGCCCAACCTGTTGGGCAATTCTTCCATTGCCAGTACATGCAGTCGAAGCTTCCAATCATCCCAGGAAAGCCTCTTATCTCAGCTTTGGCGAGAAGTCTTCTGAGGTCGGCAGGAGTAAGAGCTCAGAGGTATTCTGCCGAGTACAGATTAACGATTCATCTTGTAAATCGTTTCAGAGCCTCAATGGCGGTAGATTTCCCCATCCGACAATACTCAGCGCATTGATCTGCCCCGGCACCATAAGCAAGCATTCTTAAGGAACATGTCAGCTTCTGCTGGGGAAGTAGTCCGACTTTCTTTGCAGCATCTGATTTATGGACAAAGTACGGGTCATAGCGATAAAGGTCAGTGGAGATGCGGTTGAAAACATTGTGACTCATCCTGTACCGTGTCCGGAATACCTCTTCACTGAAAACTGGACGCTCCACAAAGTAATCTTCTGTCATGTTTTTCCCTCTTGATTCCCTAAATCGCTTCTCATTCTGTGCACGCCCCTGTTGAGAACCCCGTCGTCGTGATCCGGAGGAAGCTTCAGCTTCAGCGGCTGCTGCTACCACAAGAGCATTAGTCATACACAACTCTTCAAGATCTTCATCTCGAGATTGTCGATACTTAGCCCACAATCTCTTCATTGAAATGAGGGAAGGAGAGGAAATGTGCTGGATCTAGAGAATATGAAAACGAATGAGATTTGTGAATATCAGCTTGTGAGGAATGGTGTGCTGCCTCTTGCTCAATTTATTTTCAATTTTCACAAAAAACGTGATCATACTTTGAGGACACGTGTCCACTCCTGGTTCGACGCAATCTGATCCGAAATTTTAGATAAGATTACATCAACAATAACCGTTAGATTGAATAGTATGCAAATGATCTGGTCCGTTCAAAAATTGTCGGTTGTGCCTTCACTTATTTCAAGGAAATTTGTCCATTGTGCCTTCACTCATTTCAAGATAAATTGTCGGTCGCTCATAATTTGTCCGTTGTGCTTTCATTCATTTCAAGATAAATTGTCAGTGGCTCATAATTTGTTCACCGAAACATATTTTTGAAAAAAGTAAATTGCATAATTATGACATTAATTATCCATAAATATTCATTATTATCATTAAATATTTTTTATTTAAAAAAAATTTAAATCTGATGAACAGTAAAAATGAACAGTAAACCACTGGTGAACATTGAAATTACGTGAACAATAGTGTGAACCCTGAAAAGTGAACAGTGTTGACCGGGCAAGAAAAACAACGGGTGTAAACCCATGTCCAGTGGTAGTGAATAGTAACTTGACTGGTCGAATTCTTGATTTCTCGACTTTGCCTTTTCTTGACTACAGGTGAACTTGCTCTAAGGTATTGCGGCCTCTCCTATAGTCACATTTATAATTCAACAATTACACTAAACTAATCTAGTGTTCGAACACATAATGTGAGGGCTCCATATCTTAAACGTTACAGGGGGGGGGGGAACTCAATGCAACCACTGAATTGCTGAACCACTTAGCGTGATTAGCAAATTTAGGTCCTCAGGTGTACATTTCATACAAGGCAATTTCAGTGATAGATACAATACATAATACATAGAAGTTATTAACTGTGTGGTGGTGCGGTAAATGTCATAGACATTATTATCTCGCTTTTGGACTCTCCTACAAAAAGAGTTTTCTAATACACTATAAAAATAATCATTGCTGGTATCTTCCATCTCTTGATTACCTATGAAGCATGGATACAGCAAAATGGCTTCGTATCCCGTATCGATCTGGGATACGGGTACGATACGCGCGGATACGCGGATCCGGATTTGGGTACGGCCTGGATACGTGCGTATCTTAATCAGATACGTATATATGTAAATCAACTGGATACGCGGGGGTAATCTTGACTTTTTACCATTAAAAAAAAAACAAAAACAAAACACATAAAACACTTCAGATCACATATCGAGACCTACCCTCACTCTCAGCCACGCTTCGATCTGTTGGTCCTTCACTCGCGCTCCTCTTCTCCTCTTCTTCGCAAGTTGCAGCTAAGATCAATCAGGCTTCTCCTCTTCTTCGATCCGCTTGGAGCTTGGAGCTTGGAGCTTCAGTTAGACTGCTTCCAGTACGTTCTCTGTTCTCTTCTTCTTAGTTTTTAGTTGCTTCTTACCCATATGAACTTGATTGCTTCTCTGAATGGTAGAAGTTCTTCGATTCGTTTGGGTGTGATGCTTTCAATTGTTGTACTGATAGTAAGGGTCTGATGGTTTCTGATGCTTTCAATTATTGTACAGATCAGTAAGGGTCTCATGGAGTTATCAGTTAATCTTTCTGTTTTTTTTTTTTTTTTTTTTCGACTAGAAGTGTCTGATGGTGTTATGGGCTTGATGATAAAAGGATAAGGATATGGCCATATGGGTTTTATGCTAGATGGCTAGACGCAATTGAATTTAGAATAGAACTGACTAATGACGGAACCAACCTGAGCAATACTATTAACATAATATTTCTTAATCATGGGTGGGGCATCTTTACCACATTGTTACAATTAACTTTTATGATTTGATTATTTTATAGCTTGATTGTTCAGTTTAATTGTAGATAATGTTGTCGGATTGTGAAATATGTATGAGAATGCTGCCTCTAAATGCCATAACATTTAAGTAAATAAGATTGCAACATTTACGATTCCTTGCATTATGGCATTATGCTAATTTGTGAATTGTGATAAATTGTGTATTTTTCAGGAACCATGAGTGATGGAGGAACACCTCCTATTAGTTTTAGTGTCGGGTCTGCTGATGCCGGTTCTAGTTCTAGTGCCGGTTTTGTTTAATGTTGATGATAAAGATGAGGACCTTGAGGATGTTGTCCAAGTTGAATGAAGTTGATAGTTGAATTAAGTTGTGTTAACCTTTTATTTGAACCTTTGGATTGATAATGTTTGATTGTGATAAACTAGTACTTTGTTTATGTTTCATAATTTTTTTTCTTCTAATTATATATATATATATATATATATATATTTAATTCACGTATCCTTCGCGTACCCGGATCCAATTACATTTAGGATTTGCCGTATCCACGGATCCGACCGTACCGTATCCGGATACTCGTACCCGTATCGGTGCTTCTTAGTTGATTACTTTTGTGAAGCAATCCTTCTGCATCCAAAGTTGGATTCAGTTAGCCTTGTCTATTTCAAAATCTTTTGTGAATACAGAGCGACATTAACAACATTGTTCTAAGAAAGGTGATTTCAAATTTTCAAAACTGACATTTTCCTTTCCTTTGCTCCTGGCAATTGCAAAACCTCGCTTTTTCTCTCCAATTTCTGGCCATTCACCTGCAGTGTTTCTAAAACGCATCATGCTTCTAAGACCAGTTGAAATAGAAGTTGGAATATAGAATTATTCCTACGTAATCAATGGGGAAAAGCAATAATAATCCATAATGGAAGTTGATGCCCCACTGGAAAAATATTATCATGCATTTTATTATTTAAATTTTTTTCATCACTTTTTGTCACCCCAAATTTGAAAATAACCATTAATAGGACACAGCCTCTTCTGTATTCTGACCACTCTAACTTAAATAGGATATGTTATGTAGTTTCTTCATTTACCTTACTTATATATTCAAATGACCTTCATTAAGAATTTTTCCATGTCCCTGTGCACACCTAAACCCATAATTCTCAAGTTTTCACTTATCATACCCCTGCCTCCTAACTCTCTCCCTTAGTAACTGTTTGACGGGTGGGAAGGGGTTGGGTTTATTAAATAAATTTAAAAAAACAATGTTTGCAGAAAATCAAATGTAAATAATACTTTTAAAAAAAAAGTCACATGCAAATAATTGTCGACAGTGGTCATACACATTTATCACCTTTTACCAACAGTAAATTATTGGTAGCAAGCCATAATTGAATCAAAGGACAACAAACGCTCAGCATCACGTGGATGACGACTGACCAACTTGTCGTCTTGATTTGATGATGCTACGGCACGCTTGAGTCATTTTTGCAACAGTAGCTTCACCACGCTTGAGTCATTTTTGCAACAGTAGCTTCACCTTCATAGACCCAACCGAATGAGTTCTTTCTAGGGGTGGGTTCGGTTTGATTCAGTTCAGTTTTCGGTTTTGCCTCTGTTCGGTTCGGTTTTCCATTTTTCTTAATTCAACACCGAAAACTGAACCGAACCAACCGGTTATGTTCGGTTTTTTTCTTATATAAAAATTATTTAAAACAAATTTTTTTTTTTGGAAGGCCGGTTTGATGGTTTTTTTTCTATTTTAACTAGCCTTTTAAGCTCCTTGCTCACCAATTTACTTACAATAATTACACTGGAAACTAGGAAATAAGAAATCAAGGCCATTGGAGCCTTCTCAATATGGAAAAAATCAAGGCCATTGGAGCCATTTCGATATGGAAAGAAAAGAGAAAGCTAAAAACATTATCTAGAAATATATCCTCTAAAACAGCTGGAAAATTTTGATAATTGGTTCTTGTCGCCTGCAAAATGAGACGAAAATGCTTCAGCCCAAATACATTAGACAAAAAAGAAGTTGACACTGACATGCTTTAAGGACTAAGAGCTTCGTACAAAATTGCTTTTTCACAGAAATATAGGATGCAAAGAGAGAGTAATAACAAGAAAGAAAACTTACAAATCATCGCTGTTTGATCTGTATTCTAGATACTTCTTCAGTATGTCATCAACATTTAGAGTACGGGGAAGTTTAACAAGCTGCAAGAATGGATATGGGCCTGAATATATGGGATATCATTACATGGAAATTCATAACAAGTGAATATGGGATATAATTTGGGCATATTTTTCTTTTGGGAGATTTACAATGCAATGGGAGGATGCAACAGAATTAAGAGCTATGCACATAATAACATCTGAAATATGCCAGACCCACCATTCAACAAGTATATGCCCCAAAAACATTTACTCTCTACACTTGGACAAACTGGCAGGAGCTAACAATTTTTAGTTTTAATGGACACTTCCTGCTCAAGACTTCTGACCAATCACATATTCTATACACCAACAGAATAGGAAAAGAATACAATTTTTTAATTTTAGTTGTGACAAAAATAGAAAACTTGGAGAGTATAACTGACTAAGAGAAAAGAAGAACCAAATAAAATTATACAAAGCCACTTCCAGAAAGATAACTCAAGGCATTGTTTAAAATGTTGTATTGAAAAAAAACATATCTACCTTGCCCAGATGAGTAACTGATTGACAATCATCAACTAGTTGTTTCCTTAAAGCATGTGGCATTCAAATCACAAGTTCTTCCAAGCGTATCATACCCTTTAATATAAAAATTAAATAAATAACAAATAATAACAAAACAAAGAAAGAAAAAGAAAAGCTCAAAATCTGTAACTTGAAATTTTATGACTAAACCAAGAGATAATTTGTGTTGGTTTTCAATAACATAATAAACATCAGCACATGCTAAGGATGCTTTAGGTAACATAATCAGAGGATACCTTAACGACAGAGTCATTCTTTCTCTCCTTGCCTCTTGCCCCTTGCAAATAATTTCACTCCATTTACATTAGCACCTACAACTATCAATACAATTACTCATACAACAACAAAATCTTCAGAACCATAACTACAAAGGAATAAGGGAGACGTGGGTATTGGCAGACTCACATTGAAGGTTCAAGCCTGTATCATGAGAGGAGCATTCAATCCAACCGTGCCTTTCATTTGGCACACCATCTCAGACCCATCATTAACAATCCCAGCAGCTCCATCTTTGCCATTATCAACAACCCACAAAATAATATCATTAGTTGCAAATAATCACCACATATTTATGTAAACCATAGATCAAAAAGAAAAAGACTCAAAATTCAAATACCACATGACAAAGCATGAATTAACAAATCAATAGCACTAATAGATTATAAAGCCACAGACTTTGGGCCTATGTTTACCCAAACAATAAGCAAATGATTCCCATAAAGCAATAAGGTACCGGCACCAAGAATGTTCTTGATGTCTTCGGCAGTTGGCTCACCTTCAAGTGAGCAGCAGCTTTGTCCTCGTCTTTTAACATTGTAGTGGACAATATCAGCAGCATACCACTCCATGGGATCTCCTCTAGGTTTTTGTAACAAAAAAAAATCATCATACAATTGATTTAGCACTTAGATCCACAATCCCATACTTCACAGCAACTACAAAATCAACTCAAACTATTCAATAACTCAGAGATCCAACATTACCTGAGCCCAAAGATGGCGACTGGCTTCGCACCAACGAGGAGGGTCTTCTCATCCTTGACCATGAGCTCATGGTGATTCTAGAAGAGGCAGATTCAAGATAGGGAGTTTGGCACTTCACCCCAGAAGAATCGGATCGAAATCGAAAGTGGATTTATGATTGAGGAAGAGAGGAACTGAAGTCTGATTGTTGATTAGGGAATACGGGAACGTTTGAAGTCTCATACCGTTGAGGGCCTTAAGGCGCTGAAGAGAAGAATCAAACATCGAAAAAGAAAAGGGAACTGACGAAGAGAAGACTAGAAGGCATGAGGCTGTGGAATGACCGTGTGAGGTGTGAGAGAGCTATTTATAGTGCGGCGCCTAGGGTTTCTGACTTAAACAAAACGACGCCGTTTTACATATATATATATATATATATATATATATGAACAGTAATTCGGTTTTCGGTTCGGTTTTTAGCGGGCCGAAATCGAAAACCGAACCGAACAGAGTGCGGTTCAGTGCGGTTTTTCCTTTTCGGTTCTGTTTTTTCTTGGTGCGGTTTTGTTCAGCTTCGGTTCAGGTTTCGGTGCGGTTTTTTTCGGTTTTCGGTTTCACGAGCCCACCCCTACTTCTTTCTTACTCCATCTCTTTCATAATTTTTCACATCTTCAATGCTCCTAAATTTTTCTTCCCCCTCTGATTGTTCAAAATCTAAAATCATGTAAAACTCCATAGGGTTATATTTTTATTAGCTCAGAGCCTTAGACAGGTATAAATTTTTCACAAAAATAAATTGATATGGTTAAAACAGCGGTACGGTAAAAAAAAATACAAAATGAAAAAAATTGAAGTCTATTTAAAAACCAAAGCCTACGAAGTTTGAGACTCGACCGTTAGAATTTAGAAATGAAAATATATAGGGCTTTCTATTCATCCAAATAGTACCACTCAGAGAGCCAAATTAACCCTCTCCTCTTTTTAGTTGTATTATTGCTCTCTCCTCTTTTTTACCCTCATTATTTTGATGAATGATCCATGTATAATGAATTAATGATTTCAAAATTGATATGAAAAGATGCAAGTAGGCTACACTTGGGGATTTGATAAAAAAAAAACCAAAGTAGGGTTTTTTTTTTTTTCCATTCTTTTTGGATTGATCGTTGTCATAGATGTTGATATGTAGATGTTAGGAAAAATTTTAAGAATGGTACATGAAATATCGGTCACTCCAAAGTTCGGTACATCAAGTTTCAAAAAATTAAGATCGGTACATGAAGTTGCAATCCCAACCAAAATTGGTACATGCCGTTACATCCTCCGTTAGTTAGTGTGATTTTGGTCAACTTTGTAAGGGCAAATCCGTCTCTTCAAGGATTGACAAAAAAAAACAAAAAACAAATTGCAAAAGAAGAAGAAGGAATAAGAAGAAGGAGGAGGAGGAGGAGGAGGAGGAGAAAATCAAATTTAGGTGTCCAAATCACCTTGATATTGGGGAGGAAGAAGGAAGAAGGAAGAAGGAAGAAGAAGAAGGAGAAGGAGAAGGGATACCCAGATTTGGGTGTCTGAATTAGAGAGAGAGAGAGAGAGAGAGAGAGAGAGAGAGAGAGAGAGAGAGAGAGAGAGAGAGAGAGAGAGAGAGAGAGAGATGAAAACTCAAAATTACTTTTAACGAATAATTGCATAGGTTTAACAGTGTTATTGACGTCATATACTAAAAGTGTGTTGGGATTGTAACTTCATGTATCGATCTTAATTCATTAAAACCTAATATACCAAACTTCGGAGTGTCCCATATCTCATGTATTGTTCTTGAATTTTTTTCTAGATGTTATGAACTCACGTTTAGACACCTCTATGAAAAGAGTTTTTTAATACACTAATATAATAACCACTGCCTGTATCTTCCATCACTTTGATTACTTTTGTGAAACAATCCTTCTGCCATCCTATTTATTTCAAAATCTTTTATGAATAGCAATATGTAAAACATTGTTCAAAGAAGGTGATTTCAAATTTTTTTTCAAAACTGACATTTTCCTTTCCCTTATAAATAATTGTTGACAGTGGTCACACACATTTATCACCTTTCACCACATGCTTTTGCATTTGCATGCACATTATCTTCTTGAGCATTTGCATGCGCATTATCTTCTAGTCAAGAACAACATGTACGAGACACGAAATAAATATAGGAAGACTCAGTGTTCTATTCTATTGTTCTAAAATAGAATAGAACACTCGTTGGGTTACTGGGTCAGATATTATTCATTGCTTTTTTATGTTTATTTCCACTTTCTGGGTCAGTTTTTTGACCTACAAACTGATCTGGGTCACTCTAGGTCAGTTTGTAGGTCACAAAATTGACCTAGAGTGACCCAGGTCAGTTTTGGAAATTGAGCCAGTGACCCAGGTCAATTTTGGAAATTGAGGTGAGCCAGTGACCCAGATGGTGGAAATAAACATAAAAAAACAGTGAACAATATCTGAATCAGTGACCCAACCGGTGAACTTGCTTTAAGTTGCTTAGATAAGGCATAAGTATTTTTAGACAAAAAGACCAACCACCTTTTCTTACAATTTTCATTGTTGACATCATGCATAAATAAGAATTACTTTGACGTCATGCTATATTTTGGACAAGGTAAGGCATAAGTAAGAATCAAAATAAATCATGCATCATCGAGATTCAAAATGAGAATGTTAATGGTAGATACCTTTGCCACTGACAGTACACCAGCACACTTTAAAGCAATCAACTTTCCATTGTCCAGTTGATCTGAATTTATCAGAGTATTACTACCACTTGGGAATGGTCCATCTCCAAGGCGCACCAGCACTCAGTGATAATGTTTTCAAATCATATCTACAGCTTGGAAGTGTTTCAGCCATTCATGTGACATTGGAAATGCGCGCGGATACCGACAATCACCATTTTCTAGGGTTATTTTTAATCATATACTCGAGTAGTGTCTAACAGGGCAAAGTCGAGCTAGTATTTCGGAGCCTTAGATGCTTCCACGAAAATGATAGGAGCATTTTAATGCGACGTTTTAATTGTTATTTCCTCATATTTACTTAGTTATTTCCTTAAATAAGTTTTTTTAGGAACGTTTCTATTTTTAGTAAGTTTAATAAAAGTTTCTATTTTTAGGTCTCATGGAGCAAATAAAGCTGAAATGAGCTCAAAGGAGGAAAGAGGAGCTAGGTGATAGGAGCATTTTAATGCGACGTTTTAACTGCATTTCCCTACATTTCTTGCGTTATTTCCTTAATAAAACCCTGTTTTGGAAAGTTTCCATTCTTTGAATGAGAAAGTTCCTATTTGTAGAAAGTTTCCATTTTTGTAGTTTCTA
This sequence comes from Rosa chinensis, assembly GCF_002994745.2. Taxonomy (NCBI): domain Eukaryota; kingdom Viridiplantae; phylum Streptophyta; class Magnoliopsida; order Rosales; family Rosaceae; genus Rosa; species Rosa chinensis. The sequence goes on from NC_037091.1 coordinate 42,846,795, forward strand.
TTTTTCATTTTTAGAAAGTTTCTATTTTTGGTAACAGTTTCTATTTTCAGGACTTTGGAATAAATGAGCTGAAATGAGCTCATAAATGGAAAGAGGAGCTAGCCAACGTTAGAGGGAGTAAAGACAAGCCACTAAGGGCTGCATAAATGAGCTGAAAGGAAGAAAAGAAGTTTTCCTGTTTCAACCAGGAAACTCCACTCAGAAGAGGAAACCCTGCCAAAACAAGACTCTTGAGCCAACCAAGAAAGGAAATCGGCAAAATGATGTGTCATGGCATGAGAGAAGATTCTTGAAGACATTTGATGATGACATGGCATGAAGGTGACGCATGGAGGCCCAAGAACTCTCAAGAGGTTATGGATTTCGGCAAACGGATAAAGGCCCATGGAAATTAGGGTTTGTGACACATGCGAGATATTTTTGGAGAATATATATGTGTTTGCCGTAAAATACAAAGAGGAAAAGGAGGAGGCAACATGAAAATCTGAAAATATAATTGAAGATTTTGATTGGAGTAATTCAAGGGAGATTTTTAAGGGCAAAGAGATATTCTTGGAAGATTTAAATGTGATTTTTGGCCGAAAATGGTGAAGCAAATCAGCATTTATTTATGGAATTTCGGCAATTACTCTCTCCTAAGATATTCTTGGCCGAAATTAATGAAGAAAATCAGAAAATCCTTATATAATTTCGGCAAGGATATATATTAAAGGAATTTAGGGAATTAATTTGGAGAGTTTTGATTGGTTAGATGACACACCAAGGCTTACTTGGCATTCTACGATTGGTTGGACCACATCACAAGGCTTACTTGGCATCGTACCATTGGTTGAAGTGATGTGGAAATTTCTGATTGCTTGGAGAACCCTAGCCGTGCCCCTATATATTCTCCCCTTTTCTCAACGTCAAGGGGTCCTCTTCCCATACAATTTACACTTTAGAAAAAAATCAGAAAATCTTCTTAGCATAGCCGTGAGTTTCTCCATCCTCTAGTCATCTCCACGAGTTCAAGCAAGGCCAAGGGAGAAGAAGCATAGCCGTGAGCATCCATCATCCATCTCCAACCTTGAAGCTTGCTTTCGAGATTCAAGAGACCACCACATCAATCGTTCATCACCATCTCCACCTCACGGTGTAATCCGATTCTCCTTTGTAACCTTTGCTTTGAATTTCGTTGGTTATGAACTAGTTGACATATGTGTTTGAACAAATATTAATTTCTGGAATTTTTATGATTAATTGAGAATTTTCAGATTCATATTATTGTTCTTCGAGAGTTGCTTATGTGGGTTTGCTTAATTAAATTTGCGTTATAGATAACTTTTGTATTTTAATCTTATGTGGTTGCAAACACTTAGGGTTTCGATATAATTGGTGCTAGGTTTAAGAACATGAAATCAACTTTTCGTTTTGTGTAAACTTGAATCAAAGTAGTAAAGGTTTTGTACAAAGATCGAATTTAATTAACGAGGATTGCAATTAGGTGGACTTTTCCATACTAAGTTGTACACTTGAGTTGATAGCCTTTTTCTATGTGTAATGCGTTAAACATGACATGATTGACTAGCTTTCTAGGGTTTGATTGCATGTTTGATAGGATTAATCTAGGTGCTTTCGCTTAGGTTAATTAGCATTGAAAAGTAAAATATGGGAAATTGTTTGCTTTCGAACGTTTCACATGATCAACTCCTTTCTCATGACTTAGATGAACAATATTAGGGTTTGAATCAATTTTAATCATAAGTTTCGGTTTTGATCTTTGTTCTCTCATTCCATTTGTATTTTTATGTTTTTGCATTTTAATTGTTTTCTTTACTTAATTTATTTTCGAAAAAAAACCAAAAACAAAATCCCCCCTTTTCGTGTAAAATGTTTAAACTTGTGAATATCTTTGTGAATATTATACTTTGTTTTAATTTTAATTGTTTAATTGTTTGACAATGACAGGTGTACCCTCAATCCCCGGAATAGAACGATCCCTATTTGCTTATACTACTAACGATATTTTCAGGGTTAAATTATGCGCTTGCTTTTTGGCGCATCACTAGGAAACGTTGGAAATGGCTAAGGCAGGGCACAAGGGCTATAAAAATGAGTTGAAAAGAAGAAATGAAGTTTTCCTAGTTCAGCCAGGAAATCCTGTTCAAAATAGTAAACTTTGTCAAAGCAAGACTCCTGAGTCAAAATAGGAAGCATTGTCGGAAAAATGAAGAAAAATGGTGAAATGTGAGGAGTCCTGAAGGCACTAGGAGACCACATGGCTTGAAGAAGACTCAAGAAAACCCAAGATTCTTCTAGATTAAATGTGAAATTCGGCAAAATGGGAAAAAGCCCAATTGAATTATGAATTTTTGGACGTAAAAGAGTGATTTTTGGAAAATAAAATCCTTTTTGCCGTAAAATTGGGAGGAAAATCAAGAGAATGGCGTCATGTATGGAAGGCGATATTCTTGGGAGAGTTTTAAAGAATGGTGAAGTGTGTGCAACAAGAAAAGGTGCAAAACAAGTCCAGATTCATTGTCTAGGTTTATTCCTATTTCTTTGGCCGAAAATCAAGAGAAAAATCAGATAAATTCATGGGAAATTCGGTAAGAATATATTTTAAAGGATTATGGACTTATTTTAGAGCTTTTTGATTGGTTGGATGACATAGTATGGATGACGTGGCACTAATTGATTGGTTGAAGCTGTGTGGAGCAACCAGAAAATTTCTTGAAAATTAAAAGAAGATTCATGAAACTTGGAGGATACTTTGCCGTCCCCCTATATATATACTCCCCTCTCTAGATTTTTTCAACACACCACTTCTCCCATAATTCACACACACAAAATTCTCTCCATTCTCTAGTCTTCAAAAGCTTTGCGTCTCAACCAAGGAGGAGAAGAAGTCATGCAATACATCAAGATCCTTGCCGCCATCCACCCTTGCGTCGTCCCTAGAAGATTGCTTGCTTTCAAGGATTTTCAAGTTCTTCGTCTCAAAGCTTTGTCATTCATCTTTCACGGTGTATTTCATACTTTCTTTAGTTTTCTTTTCTTTGATCCGTAGAGTTATGAATTCTAGTTAACATGACGTTAAGGGCAAAGTTTAAAGCCTGTTTATATGTTTTGAAATAAAATTGTGATTTCTATGTTGCTATGAGATTGCTTGATTGATTTTTTAATACAGAAAACTTTTGCATGTTTATGTTCTTTGGTGGCCAACTTAGGATATATGCATGTAATTGGAGCTAGATTTAGGTAAAAAATTCACCTAATAATTTTGTGACCCTAAATCATAAGCATTAAAGACTTCAGACAAATGTCGAAATAAGTTAAGGAGGATTGCAAATAGATGAACTTTTTCATACTAGGTTGTGCATGCACTTTGGTTGAAATCCTTTCTTTGTTCTTCATGCATTGAATGTGTTCTTGACTAGCTAGCTTTCTAGACTATGATTGCATGTTCAATAGGTTTAATTTAGGTGCTTTCACTTAGATTAAATATTCAAAGAAAGTAAAATATGAGAAATCGTTTGCTTATTAACGTTTCACATGGTCAACTTTTTTCTCATGACATAGATAATCAACTATAAGAATTGTAATTGGATTTTCATGCATATGATTGTGGTTTTGATATTTGTTCCTTGCCTTCCACCTTTGTATATGTATTTTTCATTTTTATTTTTGTTTCTTTTAATTTTTTATTTAAAAATTCTAAAACCCCCTTTTTGTGTTTACTTGTATATATTTTCATTCTTTGTTTTATTTTTGTAAATAATACCTTGTACTTTGATTAATTATTTGTTTTTGCAATTACAGGTGTACCCTCAATCCCCGGCTTGAACGATCCCTACGTATTTAATGCTAACAACTAAATTTTTCAGGATTAAATTGCGCGCTTACTTCTAGCGTATCAGAAAAAAGTAAATTTCTAAGCGCAAATGGCTTCCAAGAAATTAATTTTCAAGACCGAAACAATGATGTTTAATGGTCGATTGTTTTTTAATGTCCCTACGAACCTCTTTTTTGGAGTAGCACAAACCCCCACAGTTCGACTTAATTATCCCAAGTTATAAGAAAGATGGAAGGTAGAAGAAACTAAGAAAGGATATTAGAATCCCCGAATACAAAAAGCAAATATTAAATTGAAAGCAGCAACTCTTATTAAAAACTTACCAGCAACTCTTATTAAAAACTTACTTGGAATAAGGTTGCTTCGTTTGATGCTTTGAAGCGGCAGCTTGACGTAGAAGTGCTACAGCGGTGTAGCAGCACTTGACGGTGGAGCAGTGGCGCACGGTGGTGTAATGGTGGCACACGGAGGTGGTGCGGTGGTGCATGATGGTGACGCACGGTGGTGATGCTCATAGAGGGTAGAAGTTTTAGGATTTTTCTAGGATTTAGGCTATTTGAATCAGAGTTAGAATTTCATGCTGATAACGTGTTGTAGAATAAAGGAAAAAATGATTTTTTTTTCCTTGTTTGCTTAGTAATTTAGTTCCAATTACCAACTTTGATTACTAGTTAGCCACTAATCTTCTGAAGTACAATAAAATGGGATGTAAATAACCGTATTGATTGTCATGCAATAGGCGTAAAATAACGCTCAAATCAATACAACATATTAAATTAGTAATATATACGGAATTTACAAACGACAGAAAAAATTTATATATATGGAAGTTGTCCAAAACATCTTTTTCTTTATCTTCATGTCCTAGTTGTGGTTGTTTTTATTTATTTATTTTTGTTTTAGGGAATCAGAAACTGAGAGAAATTTGCTGTGTATTCTTATTGATAATAGGGGCCTCTTTATATAGAGGATTACAATGCATAGAGTTAGAATCATACAAGGAAAGAGAATCTTTAGATTCTTCTAATTGAACCCTATTACCACTAGGTTAAGTAACCTAGAGTTTGGATTAAACACAAATATAGATATCCTTAAACACTCTCCCTTGTGTTGTCCAAACGCGGTGCTTCTCTCGTTGCCTCGTTAAAAACCTTGCTGAGTAACAAAAACCCAGTGGGACAAAAATAACCTCGGTCGAAGGGGAAAAAGAGCACAACACATCCTTCACGATTCGAGATGAACATGTAGACATATCCCCCTGTTGTCTGTGCCTCCCCCTGATGACTACGATCATGGGAGTTCAGATAATTTCAGCAAGTCAATTCTTGCCACATGTTTCTCGAACGTGGATTTGGGCAATGACTTAGTAAACAAGTCTGCCGCATTGTCCTCAGATCGAACCTGGTTTACTTTGATCTTGAGGAACTTCTGTTGTTGCTGATTGTAGAAGAATTTGGGCGATATATGCTTGGTGTTGTCGCCTTTGCTGTAGCCTTGCTTCATTTGTTCAATGCAAGCAGCATTATCCTCATAAATGCTCGTTGGCTCATCTGTGGTAGACTTCAAACCACAATTGCTTCAAACATGTGTAACTATGGATCGAAGCCATATACATTCACGAACTGCTTCGTGAAGAGCAATAATCTCTGCATGATTCGAAGAGGTAGCGACTAAGGTCTGCTTTGTAGACCTCCAAGATATCGCGATCTTTCCCATGGTGAAAACATAACCAGTTTAGGAGCGACCTTTGTGTGGGTCAGAGAGATACCCAGCATTAGCAAAACCTTCCAAAACACTTATATCATTTTAGGTTGGGGAGAGGGAACGCAGTCCACCATGTGTAGCGTCCCTGGTACTTGATGGGTCCGAATCCATCTTCTCTCTATAGGGATAGAACAAGCTCATATCAATCGTACCACTTAGGTATCGAAAGATATCTTTAACACCAGTCCAATGCCGTCGTGTTGGCGCAGAGCTATATCTAGCTAGCAAGTTTACAGAGAATGAGATATCCGGTCTTGTGCATTGTGCTAAGTACAACAATGCGCCTATTGCACTTAGATAGGGCACTTCTGCCTCTAGCACTTCTTCGTCGTCATCTTTTGGATGGAATGGATCCTTCTTTGGATCAAGACTGCGGACGACCATTGGGGTGCTTGAAGGTTTAATCTTATCAGTGTTGAAACGCCTAAGCATCTTTTGGGTATAAGCTGATTGATGAATCAGGATACCATCTCTACGGTGCTCAAGTTCTAAACCGAGGCAAAACCGTGTTTTCCCAAGATCTTTCATCTCAAACTCGGATTTCAAGTGTTCAGCGGTTTCCCTTAACTCTTTAAGGGTGCCAATTATGTTCATGTCATCAACATAAACCACTACTATTGCAAATCCGGAACTTGTCCTTTTTATAAACACACATGGGCATAGTTCATTGTTGACATATCCCTTCCCAATCAAGTAGTCACTTAGGCGGTTATATCACATCCGTCCGGATTATTTCAATCCATATAGTGAGCGTTTCAATCTAATCGCAAACGCGCTCCGTGGTCTAGAGCCACTTGATTTGGGTAACTGAATTCCATCTGGAATCTTCATGTATATTTCCGTATCTAGATCCCCATATAGATACGCAGTAACCACATCCATAAGCTGCATGTTCAGTTTTTCGGAAACTACCAAACTGACAAGGTAGCGGAACGTAATGACGTCCATTATGGGAGAATAAGTCTCCTCGTAGTCGATTTCAGGGCGTTGTGAGAAGCCTTGCACCACAAGGCGAGCTTTGTATCTTACAATCTCATTTTTCTCATTACGCCTTCTAACGAATACCCATTTGTGACCAACTGGTTTGGTGTTGGGCGGTATTGGTACAACTTTGCCAAATACCTTTCTTTTCGCTATAGAATCAAGTTCTGCCTGGATCGCATCTTTCCATTATGGCCAATCAGCTCTACGTTGGCATTCATCAATGGAGCGTGGTTCGATGTCATCGGTCTCAATAATCTCACGCGCCACTGAATACGCGAATACATCATCAATGATGATTGAGTTTCTTTCCCACGTCCCATGTACACTAGTGTAATTTACAGAGATCTCTATGTTCTCATGGATAGGTTCTGACATTGAGGCGTCCCCCAATGATGTCTCTTGGACATAACCGTAATCCGGAACATTCTCATGGGACGGATTTTGAGTATCGATGATCAAAGGATTTGTCTGTGCCTCATTCGCTTTCTTTCTAGGGCGAGTATTCTTCTAACCAATTGGTCTACAGCGCTTCCTTGCGGGACCTGCAGCCATAGATGCCACATCATTGCGATGCTGGGCAATGGCGCCATCCCCTAATGTCACAGGAGTGGCGTGATGTCCAGTATTTGGGACATCGATCCTTGCAGGCACTTTGCAGCAAGTATGTGTGATCTCGTCACTTTGGCAACGTCAAAAAACGCAACAGGCAGAGTGTCTGCTACGTTCTGGAGCTCGATTATTCTTCGCACTTCAAGTTCAGACTGTGTGGTACGGGGATCGAGATGAGACATAGTGGGGACAGACCACGACAATTCCTGTCGTTCCTATTGAACATCTGTGTTCTTATCTCCCCCTAACGATGGGAAGACTGTCTCATCAAAGTGACAATCCGCAAATCTAGCGGTAAAGAGATCGCCTGTCAAGGGTTCAAGATAGCGGACAATAGTTGGAGATTCATAGCCAACATAGATGCCCATTCGTCGTTGTGGACCCATCTTAGTACGCTGTGGCGACGTAATAGGCACATAGATGGTGCACCCAAAAATGCGTAAATGAGAGATATCAGGCTCGTATCCAGTCACTAGCTGTAACGCAAAGTAAGATTGGGTTGCAGTGGGTCGTAGACGAATTAGCGTCGCTGCATGCAATATTGCATATCCCCAAGCAGAAATAGGGAGATTGGTGCGCATAACCAATGTCCGCTCTATCATTTGTAGTCGTTTGATAGCGACTTTTGCGAGACCATTTTGGGTATGAACATGGGGAACTGGATGCTCTACATCAATCCCTAGTGACATGCAATAGTCATCGAACGTTTTCGATGTAAACTCCCCAACATTATCAAGTCGAATGGACTTAATAGGATGGTCAGGGTAGTGAGCCCGTAGACGGATGATCTGGGCGAGGAGTTTAGCATAAGCAGCATTTCGAGTGGACAACATCACGACATGTGACCAGCGTGTCGACGCATCAACCAATACCATAAAGTATTTAAAAGGTCCGCATGATGGTTGAATTGGTCCACAGATATCCCCTTGGATTCTCTATAAGAACGGAATAAGTATTTTTGGATCCTTTGCATAGGACGGTCTCGGTCTTAATTCTCCGAAGGAACAGGCTTTGCAAAATGAGCGAGGGGCCTGAGAAGCAACCAATGAGGATTTTGGTTGGGCCTGAGCGTCTGTAGCGCTATTAGAAGCAAAGTGTGTGGTTACATCTCCCATTATGGCGTTAAAGCCATGGAAATTGGATTGTGTGGCGTCATGGCCACTAGGAGGAGTAACCATGGTGTCATTCTCATGGTTGGCACCATTTCTGGCGTCATCACTAGGGACAGGGGCGGCCTTTCGGAGGCCCAAGACAGCAGCAGCGCCAGAAGCTGCAATCTTTGCGGTCTTGCTAAGTCCTGGAATCAATTTTTGATTCTTGCTTCTTCTCACTCTGAAGAAAGGATGCCCGTGTGAAGTCTTAAGTATACGGAGCATCATATCACGACCAGAATGTCCTAGTCGGTCATGCCAAAGCCAATATGTGTCTGAATCCAAGAGATCTTCTCTTATGACATTATTGGATTCAATTGGTCGAATTGTAGTGACATAAAGTCCACTAGATTGACACATAAGCTTCTCTAAGATGCACTTTCGTCCGCAATCATTAGAGGTAATGCAAAGGAATTCTATTCCGTTCTCACTATGCGTTTCCGCATGGAATCCGTTGGCTTTTATATCTTTAAAGCTTAATAAGGTTCGATTTGCCTTAAGAGCGTAAAGAGCTTCAATGACTTTAATCAAGGTGCCATTGGGCAAAAGGAATTGGGCCATTCCATGTCCTTGAACTAAACTGGATGGCCCAGCCATCGTAGTCACATATGAATATGTAGGCAACATCTCTAAGAATAATTGCCTATGTCGTAGAATGGTGTGCGTAGTCGCACTATCCGCAAGACATTGAAGTTCAACCATTCCTAAAAGAAAAGCTCGTAATTAAAAAAGAGTCATAAAGAAAAGAACTCAACTTTTATTAATATGCCAAACGGAATTACATCATCGTTTCTTTTAACCAAAGAAAATCTAATCCAATAAACTAGTTAATGAAAAACAATGGTAGTCGTCTAACTTCTTTCGGTAATTCCAATGTAAATGTGACCAGGTGAGTAGAGAGATGTCGGTGGAGCAAAGCTCGTTTAAGTACCACTTATCTCAAAACCTTTCTAGACATCACTTTTACATTGAGTATGCCTACTTTGAAGAAAGACTAATATCATTGGCATATACTGCAAAAGTAATATGGCAATTGCCTACATCTCTTGGAAAATAAAAAGACTTAATCAAAATCGCCAGTTTCTGGGTCTTGATCCTTGTAGTCTTCCACCCTTAGATCGAGATCGCCATCTTGATCTTCTTGTTCCATGTAATTTGCCTCCCTTGCTTCACGATACATCTTGTATGCGTTTGCAACATTCTGGGATGCAGTACACTTCCTTGCCCAATGCCCACTTGATCCACATCGAAGACAAACATCTTTATGGTCAGGCTTCCTTGATCGAAATGCTTTTGGTGCATGATTTGGACGATTATTACTCTTGGTGGCGTCACTACCATAGCCGGAGGCTCCACCTCTCTCTCTCTCTCTTCACACGTTGACCTCCACGGTTCCGTGCACGCCTCTCCTGGCGATTTCCTTCCTCTTTAGGGCAAGAATATGGACCAGAACGTCCAGAATTGTCCCTACTCTTAGGGTTTCGCTCCTTGCGTCCTCCCTTGGGGGCGCGACTATAGTTAGACTCCGGAATAGACTTAGTTCCCACTGGTCTAGCATTATAGTTCTTCACAAGTATGTTGTTGTGCTTTTTAGCTACGTTCATGGCTCCAATAAGCTCATGAAACCTCGTGATACGTCCTGCTTTCACATCAATCCGATAATTCTTTGAAATCATCAGGGCAGAGACGGGGAAGGTAGAGAGAGTCTTCTCGATCAACATCGTATCAGTTATGGTTTGGCCACAACACTCTATCAGAAACTTGATACGAAGAGCTTCCGAGTTATAATCAAGCACATAATTGAAATCACAGAAGTGGAGGCTATGCCATCGCACTTCTAAATCAGGAAGCAGGGAGTCACGAACGTTGCCAAATCGCTGCTCAAGTTCAACCCATAGCTTTCTTGGGTCTTCCTCATTGAGGTATTCACTTTGGAGCACGTCATTCATGTGCCTTGTCATGAGAATGATGGCTTTAGCTTGATTTGCTTCAAAAGCAGTAGCTTGCTCAATGGAGAACACGTTCTGACTAGGCTCTTGGATGACTTCCAGAAGTCCATCAGCCTTAAGATGTTGGCGCACATCTCGGACCTACCTATGGTATCCTGCCCCAGTTGTCTCTAGTGGAACAAAGTTCAACTTGTTCAGGTAACTCATCCTGAAAAACAACACAAGATTAGGGTAAGTTTCGGAGAGAAAAAGGCTACCACGAAAAAACTATTAAATTCCTGAGCGTAGTCGCTTCCAAGAAATTATGGATTTTCTGAGCGTAGTCGCTTCCAAGAAAAATCTGATTCCAAGAGGGGTTTTGGATTCGATTGAAACAACGATGTATGTGGTCGATCGTTTTCTTCTCAACAAACTCTAAGTTTGGAGGACTCTACAAGCTCCAAGCTTGGAGTGAGCACGAACCCCAACAGTTCGGCTTTTGGTCTCCCCTATGAAGAAGAAAGGGGGGTAGAAGAAGGGATGTTGGAAGTCCCCGAGAAAAGAAGAAGAAATTAAAAAAAAAAAACTTCAAAAACGGGAACTTTTAGAAAAAAATTACCTTAAAAAGTGGCCGGAAAACTTGACCGAAAAGTTGGCTGGAAAAATGTCGCCGGAAAGTGGCAGGAAAAGTCGCCGGAAAAGTGTTGACAGGCGTTGACTGACCGTTGACCGAGCTGCTGATGTGGCACCGGTTGCTGACGTGGCAGGCTGATGCTGACGTGGCAGGCTGACTGTACGCTGACTGGAGGCTGACGTGGCAGATGACGCAAGGATGACGTCAGAGGGCTTCAGGCTGCTAGGCTTTGGACTTCTGCTTCTGGGCCTAGGGTTGACCGGAGATGGACTTGGTTGACTGAAGCACTGATTGATGATGCAGGCGGCGGTTCAGTGGTTCAGTTGGTTCAGGCGGCCGGTTCGTGTGGTTCTAGGCCGGTTCCGGTGGTGATTTTTCGGATCCGGTGATCTGGGGTCCGGCTGCAGCTGCTGGTGGAGTTTGGTAGCAGTAGGCAGGGAGGAAAACTTCGAACCGGGCAGGGAGGATATCGGTATTTCCGGGGGTCGGTTCTGGTTTTTTCCGGCTGGTTCTGGGGACAGCGCCGCCGGTTCTGGGCTCCTAGAGGTGAGAGCTTCAAGGTGGGCGGCGGAGGTTTCTGGGGTTTGAAGGCTACGAATATTAGGTTTCAGGGTTAGTGCTTCGTGCTGAGAACGTGTTTTAGGGAATCAGAAACTGAGAGAAATTTGCTGTGTATTCTCATTGATAATAGGGGCCTCTTTATATAGAGGATTACAATGCATAGAGTTAGAATCATACAAGGAAAGAGAATCTCTAGATTCTTCTAATTGAATCCTATTACCACTAGGTCAAGTAACCTAGAGTTTAGATTAAACCCAAATAGAGATATCCTTAAACAATTTTATTTTTATTCAATTTTTGATGAAGATATTTTAGCTTCACTTGGTACATTAAAATACTTTTAGCTACACATAAGATAACTTCATTTTCAACCTAGTCTACAATCTAGTGAATCATCTAATTATACAAAGGTGCAGATTGACTTCAGACAACTGAAGCAGCTACAAGTTTTAAATGGAACAGAAAAGAAGGCAGAAAGAAAGACAAGATAAGCAATAGCTTTAATTTGTTGTTTGATGAAAAACAAGATGTGATGGTTAACTACCAATGATATTTAATCGGTGTATACATTGCAATATTTCCACCTCCTCCTTATAACTAGCAGAGTTTTTTTTTTGCTTTTTTCGGGACATGCACAGGTTCTATTGTTTCTGTGAAAAATGTGGGAGTTATTGGTGTTAGAATCAAAAGACACATTGAATCAAAAACACATTCATATGAATCTATACTAGATCATAAAAAGTATAGGAAATTACTGCATATCAACAGAATATATTTGACATGGGATTGAAAGCATTATATCAATCCTAAATCTGCAGAATGTATGAACATAAAGTTAAACAGAAAAAAGACTTACATGATGCGCCAGTGTTGTCCATGATAGCCTTCTCCTGATTTCACCCTTATGTTCTCTTAGTTTATGGGACTAAAACAAGAACAACTCGTGCATCAGAATGGACCAATCTAACATATTTATAGCAATATTGCAGATCAGTTTCATCCATAAAGAAACTGTTGTAATTTCTCAACTGCTTATCAAATTCTAACTGCTTGACCAACTGCAACTTGATTTAAATTCAAATAACAGATAAGCTTGTCTTAAAATGAAATATATCATCAACTTATATCAAATTCTAAAATTAAATCAAATTCATATATATTAAGTGTGTATGCAGAACACAAGTCCTAAGTAATGTCTTGTTCCATAAGCAATGTTCATTTGCTTTCAATTGGACTTACTTGGCTACATACATAATATGCTTCTCAACCATAGATAAACCCTGAGAAGATGCATTCTGTTTGCCATTGTGGGTTCAACGAGATTGTCGTCTCTCCAATTCACGGATATGAACTCTATAAGAAACCTGATTATCACCGGAAGTTCATTGTTTCTTGGATATCCTTTCAATCACATCTCAAGCGTGATCATCATTGTCCTAATACTTCAACGGCTACGGGAGTTGCATCTTGAGCAGTGGAGCATGATTTGCTGCCCATTTGAACAATATATATATATATTTTCTCCTCATTCCTCTTAAATCAAGTAGTCCGAATAGAAATAACCCAGAATGAGAGAGGAGCAAGCTTGGTTTGGAAAATTCTACACTAATATGGGAGACGCTAGAAGCAGAAGGTTTTATGCACTTCCATATAGATATTATTTTGCACCTGACTAGTCTGCAGCAGATAGGATTATGTCTCTCGTAAGACCTTGTTGATTACCTTAGTTGCTAATACTTTTTTTTCTTTCTTAAAAGCAAATTCAGCCCATCTACCAAATGATAGGGTGGAGGCTCAATATGTAATTTTGGCAGATAAATGGAGATAATTATCTGTCAAATCCTACGTGAATTTGAAATACGCCTCTTTGCCAAATTTGGCATATCACCTAAGGTTGATGTGACTATATGAGGCTATGAAGCCTACCTCTTTGTATCAAGCTTATGAGTTGGCTATGCTTGCTGGTCATTCAAACCAGAGTTTGGTTCGAATGACTCTCAGTGGGAGAGGCACAGGACAGGAGCCCCCAATCAACACAATACCAAACAAGGGACTGCAGCCTAGTCTATATGGCAGGGTTTCTCTAGCAGAATATCATGAAAGAAAGGCAAAGAAACCCTGCCATATAGACTAGGCTGCAGAACCTTATGTTTCTATTTGATCATTATATAAACTGGGCAATGGGCATATCCTGCAAAAAGAGGCAAGCCAGATCATGAAGTCACCACTAATGAAGTGGTAGAAGAACCAGGCATTACATTGCAGGTGCTGACTACACATGCAGCTCAAAGGAGTATTTCAACAAAAACAGAAGTGCATGCATATGTTGATAGACTTTGGGTTAACTCACAGCATCATTGATCCTTGTTTACTCAAATATTACGAGCAGCCTAGCTGCGGATAAGATAAGTAGCTCGGAAAGTAATGATAAGTAATGGCAAATTGTAATAATCTAATTTCTCAGTGGACACAGAAACTTGTGAGACACTTTTGGAAGCAATCAGCTAGGTTGAGAATCTCTCAAAGTTGAGTCATACCCTTTGTATCAATCCAATTAGGTGTAGTAAGAATGGCCATCCTAATTTGTTTTACTCAAAGTGGAGATGGCAACCCAGAAATTGCAACTTGCCCAGGTACTTCTGTTTCTCCAGAATACCATAACAATTATTCACTTACATTCACAAGAAATAAAAAAAAAAATAAAAAAAACAACTGTGATTCCTTAATGTATACTCATGAATCTGATACTTTTTCACTGATGGGGTAAATACTGAAATATGAACAGAACTATTTTAATTACATTTTTTTTTCCAAAAGAAATTATAATGGCGGTTAGTAATTTAACCCCAAAGAAGAGGAAAAGCACTGTGTAAAATTTCTCTGCAGTTCAAAAGTTTGTTCTAGTAACCCCTGCAACCCAGTAACAGCCTAGAGCTGGGATTTTGTACTACCAAAGAATCAAAGCCCCACCAATATTGATCTCTCTATCAACACTAAAAACATGAACACAAACCATGACAAAATTGATCTATATCTGTTTTCCTTGGCAGCTTCTTCTTTCTTTTTTCACTAGGAACCATTGCTGTGCAAGTAGAAGCGTTTCATTGTAGCAAAGAGTTGTTCCAATTCATACCGGCGCGCTATAAGTTGATGCATTCACTGTCCTAGTCCTCTCATGCTTTAAATACAGTGCATAGAGTACTTCATTCCATGTATCTGGGACTCCAGGCAGACACCAGTGGCTGCAATCTTGCCGGTGAATAGAGGCAGGGCTAAGTTTAGGACCCAGCTAGTACAAGGACGAATGCCCATCTTTTCTCCGAGCAGTCAATTGCGTTACATTTAACACAGTGAACTTCATTGCCTTTGATCTGTTTGAGAAAGCTGATAACACAGCATTGGCTATCCTGTATTGACTCCAAGATTCAGTAGGCACCAATGAAGAGGCTAGCTCAGGCAATGTTTCCAGGTGACAGTTTCCACCATTCCTCCAATCTCTTTCTCAGAAACCACAAAATTTAAATATGCAATCAAAAAGTACTAACAAGAAAAATTGAAGTACCTGGGCAATCGAAAGTTTGTTCACCCAGTCTTCCAATGCCTCACTTCCATCTTTAGGTTTCTTTGCAGCATCACTTTCCAATCCAGGATAAGGATTCACCCAGTTTCTTAAGGTTTTCTGTTAAGCCTCAGGCAAGAATGAATTGTTCCTAGGCAAGGTTACTTTAGCAAGTATTCCCTCAACAACAAAAGTAAGCAGAAGGTCTACAAGCCATCTTTCCTTCTCTATGCAACAGAAAGACTAAATTTCTAAACTGTGACACAGACCAACTGTTTCTTTCTTATAACCAAGGTAAGAATTTCAATTTATAAAGTGAGAGATGTAGGCTTGACAATGTTGCCTTTTGTAGACCTAGAAACTTCAATTTCATAATTGAGGATCGTTTCCCGCGCATTCACATGGCGCAAGCATTATGAGCAACCAGACCATATTGTTCAATTCATTAAGTTGATGTATGATCATTATATTATGGAGGAAGATGCCAGCAAGCTGTTAAGGCATAAGCAGTCAAGTCACTGTTTAATGCCTTTCATTTCTAGGGTTGACACTTTCATATCATGATCATATATTATAACAATTGCAATAAGAATGCAGGGGAGGTGCCAGCCTGGGAATTTCAGTCATATCTGTTTAGAATGGGTTACTGTCACGCTACACCCTACATAAGAATCACATGTCAAAAGAATCTCACTTAATTATGAAAAAAAGTAATTAAAAAGTATTGCAAATCACTACACCAGTGGAGTCGTTTTATGTTTACTTTACTCGTAATGTTTTAGCAACTGACATCACCTCCAATGAAGCAGGGTTCTTCCTCATCCTAATGTAGTACCCAATGGCGGATTCAGGATCGAAATGTTGTCTAGGCTAATTAGAAGTGCACAAAATTTTTTTTTGTTTGAGGTTTGGAACCCAGTGGGAGGCTCATCCTCACGCCTTTATTATTTTGGATCAAAACATACAACGGAGGGGACATAAAATCAAACCCCATAAATTAAAAACTACAAGTATACATTTGTTGTAAAACAACAATAAACTAACTAAATCGTACCCTCCGAGATCCACTCACTTCAAACTCAGCAATCACAGAATCATTATCAATGCTATCAGCAAATTCTTTTTAATGCAGACAACCATCAAATCATCAAAAAACTCATCTTCCATCTTATTTCGAAGTTTGTTTTTTATGATGGTCATAGATGAAAATGCTCACTGATTAAATAAGACAAGCTAAATAAATAAGACAGGCTAAAGAATATAAAGTTAGTAACACTAACCAGATGGAAAGGACATCAACAGTTGTGCATAAACCCAGACACTATCACCAAAACTCAAAATTCTCCAATCTGCAACACAAAATGCACATCTTTAAATAAAAAATAATCATCATTATTCACTACATCACTAACATAGTAACATTAGTCGGTAATTCTAACTAAAAAAGTAAAAATACAAATACAATCATCATTCATGATTCATGAATTATCAATTCATCAAATAGCCTATGACTCTATCGGTCTATCCACCGAGTGACAGTGACCGACCATGATCAACAGATCAAGAATCAAGATCCTCAGGCCTCAGCTAACCACCGGGTTCTCTCTCTCTCTCTCTCTCTCTCTCTCTCTCTCTCTCTCTTTCTCTATCTCCCTCAGTCCCTATCTCCCTCAGTCCCTATCTCCCCCAAACCTCAACTTATACACAAAAGCCCAACTCAGAAGATCTGGGATTTCAGGGATTTCAGTGGTAGCAAACAGAATCGGCATGAGCCAAGAGGAGATCTGGGATTTCTTTGAGGAAACCGCCACTGGCAAAAACAGATCAGGAAGAAGAAGTGAAGAACAGAGATGTATCACAATTCACAAATTCAAAATAGGGGAGATCGATAGGTTTAGAGCTTCATACCTTGTTTGAGTTGTTTCAATCGATTTAGGGATAACCTCCATGGCTCCATCGAAATACTAGAGACAGTGAGGCAGTGAGGGCGTGAGGCTGTCAGCTGCTGTGGGCTGGGAGATGGGAATATACGCAATGAGTCGATGACGCGAATCAAACCTATAATTTTTTTTTTTTTTTTGGGCTGGTATGGGCTGAAGGTAGAGATATATGTATACTTAAGGGTTTTTAGCCCAAAATTTTGTCTAGGTTTGAGCCCATAAATCCTTCAACGTCGTTTCGCCCCTGGTAGTCCCCTCACAACAGTTTCTTTTCTAGCAAATATAAGATACAAACTGACACTTTCAGACTATACCAATAGTTCATTGACAAATTCATATACAGTGTATACAATGATTGCTTCACAAACAGGGTATCTGTTAAATCATAATAATTCAACAGAAAGATCAATGAAAAATTCAGGGTTCATAAAACTTCAGCCTAAGATAGCAAAACCAAAGCATCGAGAGATAGGACATTAAGTACACATGTCAAAATTAAGGTCTACGGTATTAGTTATCAATAATCTTTAGCCAGTGAAAGAATGAATTGGGCAATAAGCATCACAATCCACCTAACTCACTGCTTCAAAAATGAAGCACAACCCATGACAAAGCTAAAAACACAGCACCAAAAGAGTTTCAAGGAAAATAACCTGAAAGTGATGAGAAACCTCTATGTTGTCCATATATCTACTTTCGGTTCCCAAAACCAGACAGAGACAGGTCCTTGAACAGATCACAAGCTTCCCCTACAACCAACACTCTCACACATTCTTTAAGGTCTTCTCTGAGCTGCAAAATTTTCAAGAACAAATTTACAAAAAAAGCTAAGCGAGAAGCCCAAAACAAAAATCAATAAATATATCAGTGTTTAAGGAAAATATGATTTGCTGAGAGATTGATGAGAGAATTGTGTGTTCTGTTATTGATAATAGGAGCCCTTTATATAGGGATTTACAAAGTACATAATATTGCCATACAAGGAAATAGAATCTAAATATAATTAGGAAATGTAGAACCTTCTCTCCTATTACAACTCTAGAACTAAACCCTAGTTTGAAGAGACACACTCAATGTCGATATCCTTCAACACTCCCCCTTGTGCTGCTCAAACTTGGTGATGACGCTTTGATCGTTGCCTCGTTAAAATCCTTGCCAGGTAGCAAAAACCCTGTGGGATAAAAATAACCCTGGTCGAAGGACAAAAAGAGCACAACACGTCCTTCACTCTTCGAGATCTATCATGTAGACATCATTCCTCCCCCTGATGTCGACATTTTCCCCTGATTGCAACAATCATGGGAGTTCGGATAATTTTCTCAATCCGAAGCTCTTCACATGTTTCTCGAAGGTGGATTTAGGTAACGACTTAGTGAATAAGTCCACTACATTATCCTTTGATCGGATTTGATTCACTTCAATATTTAGAAGTGCTTGTTGTTGCTGATTGTAAAAGAACTTAGGCGATATATGTTTTGTGTTGTCGCCCTTGATGAAACCTAATTTCATTTGCTCAATACAAGCTGCATTATCTTCATAAATGCATGTAGGTTCATCTGTGGTAGACTTCAAACCAAAAGTTCCTCGAATATGTCTAATTATAGACCTTAGCCATATGCATTCTTGCACGGCTTCATGTAGAGCAATAATCTCTGCATGATTTGAGGAAGTAGCAACAAGGGTCTGCTCTATAGACCTCAAAGATATCGCGGTGCTTCCCATGGTAAAGACATTACCGGTCTGGGAACGACATTTGTGAGGGTCAGAGAGATACCCTACATCAGCAAAATCTATCAAAACATCATCATGGTTTTGATTAAGGGAGGAGGATGACGCGGGCCACCAACGGTGGCTTTGCCGGTCACGGCCTCTTTGACGACGCTACTTGGGCTAATGAGATCCGTTCTCATTCTTCCATCATTCTTTTCTCTCTGCAGGGATAAAACAAACACATATCTATCGTACATTTTAAGTAACGAAAGATTGTCTTTATACTAGTCAAATGGCGTTGCGTTGGCGCAGGGCTACATCTAGCCAACAAGTTCATAACAAATGAGGTGTCCGATCTTGTATTGTGTTAAGTACAATAATGCTCCTATTGCACTTAGGTAAGACACTTCTGCCAATTAACACGTCTTCGTCATCATCTCTAGGACGAAACGTATCCCTCTTAGGGTCAAGACTACGGACAACCATGGGAGTGCATCTTTGACTTTATAAAAATGCAAAGCATTTATTGACACGGTATACAAGTTCTAAATCTAGACAAAACCGTGTTCTCCCAAGGTCCTTCATCTCAAACTCAGATTTCAGGTGTTCAGCGGTTTCCCTTAACTCTCAAGGGTTCCAATTATGTTTATCAACATAAACTGTGACAATTGAAAATCCAGAACTTGTCATGAAAACGCAGGGGCATAGTTCATCATATCCCTTCCCAATCAAGTAGTCACTTTAGTGAGCGTTTCACCCTCATTGCAAACGCGCTCCGTGGTCAAGAGCCACTTGATTTGGGTAAATGAAGTCCACAAGAACCTTCATTATATTCCGTATCTAGATCCCCATAGAGATACGTAGTGACCACCTTCGTAAGCTACATGTTCAGTTATTTGGAAGCTACCAAACTGACAAGGTAGTGGAGTGCAATGACATCCATTACGAGAGAATATGTCTTCTTGTAGTCGATTCCAGGGTGTTTTGTGAGAAGCCTTGCGCCATAAGGCAATATTATCATCTCTTTTTCTCATCACGCTATCTAACGAAGACCTATTAATGTCAACAGGTTTTATGTAAGGAGGTGTTGGCATCTCAGGCTCGAAATCCTTCCTCTTCGTTAGTGAATCCAATTCAACCTGGATAGCATCTTTCCATTTAGGCCAATTTTCTCTATGTTGGCATTCTTCAATGGAGTAAGGTTCGATGTCATTGGTCTCAATAATTCCACGTCTTCATGTACACTAGTGTAATTCGTAGAGATCTCTATATTCTCAGGAATTGGTTCTAACATTGAGGCATCCCCCAACGATGTCTCTTGGACATAACCACAATCCAGAATATTCTCATGAGACGGATTTTGAGTATCAATGATCAATGGATCAAGTTGTGCCAAACTCGCTCTCTTCCTATGGCGAGAATCCATTGAACCTATGGTCTCCTACGCTCTCTAGAGGAACCCATGGCCTATGACGCCATTATACCACCTTTGTGGCGTCACCATACCACCATCAATGGTAGTGGTGCCGTACCCATCTCCTCTGGGTGGCACCATGTCCTCTTGTGGGGACATCAATCCTTGCAGACATGTTTGCAGTAGGTATATGTGATCTCGTCACTTTTAGGGGATCAAGATGAGACATAGTGAGGACAGACCACGACAATTCCTGTCATTCCTGTTGAACATTGACGTTCTAATCTCCCCCTAACGACAGGAAGTCTGTCTCATCAATGTGACAATTCGCAAATCCAGCGAAAAAGAGATCGCCTGTCAGGGGTTCTACATAGCAGACTTATGTCCAACACAAATATATATATGCATTCGTTGCAATAACTCATGTTGATGCCCTGTGGCGGCGCAATTGGCATATAAACCGCACACTCAAATATGCATAAGTACGAGATATTAGACTCGAACCCAATCACTAGCTGTAACGCAAATAAAAGTTGAGTGGCTGCTATGAGTCGTAGACGAATTAGCATAGCTGCATGCGATATTGCATAACCCAAGTGGAAATATTGGTGCACATTACCAAAGTCCGAGCTACCATCGTAGTCTTTTAATGGTGGCTTTTCCGCGAGACCAATTGGTGTGTACATGGGAATATGATACTTGATATCAATACCCAATGATATGCAATAGTCATCAAAAATTTTCGATGTAAACTCTCTAGCATTATCAAGTCAAATTGACTGAATTGGATGATCTGGGTAGTGAGCCCGTAGCCATTTGTTCTGGGCTAGGAGTTCATCATAAGCAGTATTACGAGTGGATGATAGCGCGACACGTGACCAGCATGTCCGCACATTAACCAACACCGTAAAACATCTAAGCAGTCCGCAAGTTGGTTGAATCAATCCACAAAATCCCCTTGGATTCTATGTAAGAATGTAATTATTTTTTTAGTGTCCTTTGCATAGGATGGTATTGATCCTAAAAAACAGGCTTTACAGAATGAAAGATTGGCCTTATAATCAACCAATGAAGGTTTTGGTTGAGCCACAATGTCACAATTTACTTTGAGAAGTAGAGAGAGGAGCCAAGTCTCCATACATGGCATCAAAGCCATGATTTTGCCTCAGGGAGATCACGACGCTGGCATTGGCCGGCAGGTGGTGCATGGCGGCGGCTCCCAAGGCGCGGCGGCGGTGCAATGTTCTCTTTGAATCGACTTTTGATTCTCACTTCTCTTCATTCTGAAGAAGAGATGTCCGTGTGAAGTCTTTAGTATCACGGATCATCATATCATAACCTGGGTGTCCCAAACGGTCGTGCCAAAGCCTATATGTGTCAGAATCCCATAAGTCATCTCCCATGACATGGTTGGATTCAATGACTCGAATAGTGGTTACATACAACCCACTAGAGCGACACATAAGTTTCTCTAATACTCGTTTATGTCCATAGTCGTTAGAGGTGATGCAAAGGAACTCTTGTCCATTCTCACAATGTGTTTCCACATGAAAACCATTGGCTTTTATATCTTTCAAATAAAGTTCGAATTAAGGTATGTCCAAGACATTAAGTAAAAGAATCAACACTTTATTAATAGCCAATGATTATATCAAAGTTTCTTAACCAAAGTCTAATCCAAAATAAAAATCAAACTTAGACAAATCGTAGTCACTCAATCCATTTGGTAACTCCAATCAAATATGACCAGGGAAGTAGAGAGAGATGTCGGTGGAGCGAGGCTCTCTTATGTACCACTAATCTCAATCACTTTCCTAGACATCATACTTCATTGGATGCGCCACTTGAGAAAGAGTTAATACAAAATTGTCATTTATTGATTAAGGCATAATTGCCATTACATAATTCTTGGAAAATAAATGGACTATTTAATCAAAATCTGCGGCATCAACATGGTTGTTTTCCTCTCCAGATTTGAAGTCTATAATGATGAGATTGACGTCATTGTCATTTCCATCATCTCCTTCAGCTGCGAGATGAGCCTCATGCTCTCTCATATCTTTATACACTTGTATTGTGCAGCTTTGTGTTTCCACTCGCATTCTAGTGATTAAACCAATGCCTTAAAGATCCCCATCTATAGCATTACCTCACCCATTAATTGAGATGCACCTTGTGCATTTGAACGTCCTCCATAGACGTTGGTGGCGACACCACCACTACCAACGGTGCCTGTTTTGTCTCTCCCACGTTGGCCAATGTTGCCACGTGTTCGCTTATCTCACGGTTTTCCTTCCTTTGTAGGGCGGTTGTATGGACCCACACGTCCATTTTGTTGTCCCCTAACTTTTAGGGTTCCGCTCCTTGCGCCCTCCTTTAGGTGCGCAATTTATAATTCGCCTCATGAACGCTCTTAGTTCCAACGGGCCTTTGAATTATAGTTTTTCACGAGTATGTTATCAGCTTACTCAGCAATTGACATAAGTTGATGAAACCTCGTGATCCGTCTAGCATTGCAAACAAGCCTATATTGCTTGGCAATCATTAGCGCTGAGATTGGGAAGGTTGAGAGGATTTTCTCAATTACTCTTTATTCTGTGTGCTCTTCTCCACAGAATCTCACTAGTAGTGAGGTGATTCTTGACGTTATTCACCCATTGGTGATAACCAATGTTATTTGAAGGGCAAATTACTGGTCCCCCCTGTACTTTCGGGGCGTCGACAGTTTAGTCCTTAACATTTCAATTTTAACAAATAACTCCCTAGACATTCAAATTTCACACAGTTTGGTCCAAAATGACCATTTTACCCCTCACCTTTTTTTTTTAAATTCTTCTCACTTTTTTTTTTGTTATTTTTTTTCCTGCTTCCGTCTCACTCTCTCTCTCAGCTCAGAACCAACAACACACACAATCTCTCTCTCTCTCTCTTCCTCTTCTCCACTCCCATAGCTGCCCATCGTCGCACACAGTCTCACTCACTCAGTCACCGCTTCTTCACATGCTGCTGCCTCTCTGAGAGCTCAGAGCTCCGCCGCAACAGATCCCAACCTCCCCTCTCCCCTCTCTCAGATCTAGAACCGCCTTCTCGAAATCTCTATCACTAAAACCGAGTACTAGACTCCAAACCCAAGCCCCACCCGGCCCGCTCAGAATCGCCGCTCTCGGCTTCAACAAAACCCTAAGCCCTCTCATTGCCCTCCCCAAACTCGCGACTCCGCCCGCGAGTTCGCTCCCTTCCGAATCAGCTGCTTGACCGTTAAGGCAGCTGCTTCCAGGGGTGGTTCCATTACTCCGGCGAAGCAGCCATGGCAAGGGGTGGCGATGAAGCCTCTGATCGAGTCGATCGCTACGGGGGTGATCCTTTGGTTCGTGCCGACTCCTGTTGGTGTCACCAAAAACGCGTGGCAGCTTCTGGCGATTTTCCTCGCCACCATGGTCGGAATCATCACTCAGCCTCTGCTTCGAACTCATTTCCGCTGTCGTCGAAAAGGGACTCATCTTCGCCTTCATCGAAGAGCCCAAGGTCCCTCTACATATGCTATTAAGATTGAGCGGAGGATCATGGAGATTGGGATGGAGGCGAGGATGATGGCCATGGTGGAGTAGATCGAGATGGAGTGCCAGCAGGTGCAGTAGGAAGAAGAAGAAGAAGAAGAAGAGAGAGAGAGAGAGAGAGAGTGTGTGTGTGTGTGTGTGTGTGTGTGTTGTTGGTTCTGAGCCGAGAGAGAGAGTGAGACAGAAGCAGGAAAAAAAATAACGAAAAAAAAGCAAGAAGAAACCAAAAAAAAGAGGGGTAAAATGGTCATTTTGGACCAAACTGTGTGAAATTTGAATGTCTGGGGAGTTATTTGTGAAAATTGAAATGTTAAGGACTAAACTGTCGACGCCTTGAAAGTACAGGGGGGACCAGTAATTTGCCCTTATTTGAATCTGGTTTAGTGAAGTCAAGTTTTTGCACGTTTGCATTCGACATTCAAAAACGAAGGAGAATAGATTAGTTTCGGAGTAAAAACTTCCACGAAAACTAAAATAATAAGATTTATGTTGTAGGAGAATAGAATTGTGTGTTTATTATTGATAATAGGAGCCCTTATATAGGGAGTTACAAGGTATACAAAAGGTAAGAGAATCCTAATGCAATTGAATACCTATAACACTTTCCTATTACAATTCTAAACCCTAGTTTGTAAAGGCACACTATGTCGACATCCTTCAACACTCCCCCTTGTGCCGCTCAAACTTGGTGATGACGCTTTGATCGTTGCCTCGTTAAAAACCTTGCCAGGTAACAAAAACCATGTGGGACAAAAATAACCCTGGTCGAAGGACAAAAGGACAAAAAGAGTACAACACGTCCTTCACTCTTCGAGATCGAACATGTAGACATCATGCCTCCCCCTGATGTCAATATCTCCCCCTGATTGCTACAATCATGGGAGTTCGGATAACTTTCTCAATCCGATGCTCTTCACATGTTTCTCGAAGGTGGATTTTGGTAACGACTTAGTAAATAAGTCCGCTACATTATCCTCTTATCGGATTTGGTTCACTTCAGTATTTAGAAGTGCTTGTTGTCATTTTGATGGAGGGGAGGAGGAGCACGGAAGGTGGCGTTTTGCCTTGTGGAGTCCGATCTCACACTTCCCTTATTTCTCTTCTCTCTGTAGGGATAAAACAAGCCCATATCAATCGTACCTCTCAAATATCGAAAGATTGTCTTTATACCAATCTAATGGTGTTGCGTTGGCGCGGGGCTATATCTAGCCAACAAGTTCATAATAATTGAGGTGTCCAGTCTTGTATGTATTGTGCTAAGTACAATAATGCGCCTATTGTACATAAGTAAGCACTTCTGCTATTAACACGTCTTCGTCATCATCCCTGGGACGAAACAGATCCTTTTTTAGGGCCAAGACTACGGACAACCATGGTACATCTTTGACTTTATCAAAAAAATGTCTCTTGACACAGTATACAAGTTCTGAATTTAGACAAAACCGTGTTCTCCCAAGGTCATTCCTCTCAAACTCGGATTTCAGGTGTTCAGTGGTTTCCCTTAACTCTCAAGGGTTCCAATTATGTTTATCAACATAAACCGCGACAATTGCAAATCCGGAACTTGTCATGGAAACTCGTGGGCATAGTTCATCGTATCCCTTCCCAATCAAGTAGTCATTTTGGTGAGCATTTCAACCTCGTTGCAAATGCGCTCCGTGGTCTAGAGCCACTTGACTTGGGTAAATAAAGTCCACAAGAACCTTCATTATATTCCTTATCTAGATCCCCATAGAGATACGTAGTGACCACATTCGTAAGCTACATGTTCAGTTATTTGGAAACTACCAAACTGACAAGGTAGTGGAGTGCAATGACATCCATTACGAGATAATATGTCTTCTCGTAGTCGATTCCAGGGCGTTGTGAGAAACCTTGCGCCATAAGGCGAGATTACCATCTCTTTTTCTCAGCACGCTATCTAACGAAGACCTATTAATGTCAATAGGTTTTATGTTAGGAGGTGTTGGCATCTCAGGCCTGAAATCCTTCCTCTTCGTTAGTGAATCCAGTTCAACCTGGATCGCATCTTTCCATTTAGGCCAAGTTTCTCTACGTTGGCATTCTTCAACGGAGTAAGGTTCGATGTCATTGGTCTCAATAATTCCACGTCCTCATGTACACTAGTGTAGTTCGTAGAGATCTCTATATTCTCAGGAATTGGTTCTAACATTGAGGAGTCCCCCAACGATGTCTCTTGGACATAACCACAATCCAAAATATTCTCATGAGACGGATTTTGAGTATCAATGATCAATGGATCAAGTTGTGCCAAACTCGCTATCTTCTTAGGGCGAGAATCTATCGAACCTATGGGTCTCCTACTCTCTCTAGCGGAACCCATGGCCTATGACTCCATTATGCCACCTTTGTGGCGTCACCATACCACCATCCATGGTAGTGGTGCAGTACCCATCTTCTCTGGGTGGCACCATGTCCTCTTGTGGGGACATCAATCCTTGCAGGCATGTTTGCAGTAGGTATATGTGATCTCGTCACTTTTAGGGGATCAAGATGAGACATAATGGGGACAGACCACGACAATTCCTGTCGTTCCTGTTGAACATTGATGTTCTAATCTCCCCCTAACGACGGGAAGACTGTCTCATCAAAGTGACAATTCGCAAATCCAGCGAAATAGAGATCCCTTGTCAAGGGTTCTACATAGCGGACTTATAGTTGGAGACTCATGTCCAACAAATATATATATGCATCGTTGCAATGACTCATGTTGATGCGCTGTGGCGGCGCAATTGGCACATGAACCGCACACTCAGATATGCATAAATACGAGATATTTATACTCGAACCCAGTCACTAGCTGTAACGCAAATAAAAGTTGAGTGGCTGCTATGAGTCGTAGACGAATTAGCATAGCTGCATGCGATATTGCATAACCCAAGCGGAAATATTGGTGCGCATTACCAATGTCCGGGCTACCATCGTAGTGGTTTAATGGTGGCTTTTCCGCGAGACCAATTAGGTGTGTACATGGGAATATGATACTTGATATCAATACCCAATGATATGCAATAGTCATCAAAAACTGTCGATGTAAACTCTCTAGCATTATCAAGGCAAATTGACTGAATGGGATGATCTGGGTAGTGAGCCCGTAGCCATATGTTATGTACTAGGAGTGTAGTATAACCAGCATTACGAGTGGATAATGGCACAACACGTGACCAGCGTGTTTGCGTATCAACCAACACCATAAACATCTATACGGTCCGCAAGTTGGTTGATCAAATCCATAGAATTCCCTTAGATTCTTTGTGAGAATGGAATTATTTCCTCAATCTCCTTTGCATAGGATGGTCTCAATCCTAAATAACAGGCTTTACAGAACAAAACATGGGCTTTATAATCAACCAATGAAGGTTTTGGTTAAGCCATAATGTCACAATAGACTTGAGAAGTAGAGAGAGGAGTTTATGGCGTCAATGCCATGTATTTGCCGCAGGGGGTAGGCGGCACCGGCCATGTATGGTCTGTCTTTGCACAATCATGGCCCCATGAGGGGCATGTGCAGCTCCTCGAACCAATTCTTGGTTCTTACTTTTCTTCGTTCTGAAAATGGATGTCCGTGTAAAGTCTTTAACACACGGATCATCATGTCAAAGCCTATATGTGCCAAAATCCCATAAGTCGTCTCTCATGACATAGTTGGATTCAATAACTCAAATAGTGGTTGCATACAACCCACTAGAGCGACACATAAGTTTCTCTAATACTCGTTTATGTCCGTAGTCATTAGAGGTGATGCAAAGGAACTCTGTCCATTCTCATAATGTGTTTCCACATGAAAACGATTGGCTCTTATATAATAAAGTTCGAATTAAGGTATGTCCAAGACATTAAGTAAAAGAATTGACACTTTATTAATAGCCAATGATTACATCAAAGTTTCCAAAATCTAATCCAAAATAAAATCAAAGTAAGACACATTGTAGTCACTCTATCCGTTTGGTAACTCCAATCAAATATGACCAGGAAAGTAGAGAGAGACGTTGGTGGAGCGAGGCTCTCTTAGGTACCAATAATCTCAATGACTTTCCTAGACATCACATTTTATTGGGTCCACCACATGAGAAAGAGTTAATACAATTGTCATTTATTGACTAAGGCAAATTGCCATTACAAAAGTTCTTGGAAAATAAAAGGACTAATCTAATCAAAGTCTGCTGCATCCCTGTGCAATTCATCTTCAGCTTTGAAGTCCTCTATGGTGAGATTGACATCTCCACCATCTTCTTCTTCTTCTGCAAGGTACACTTCTTGCTTTCTCAGGTCCCTATATGCCCTGTATCTTGCAGCTAGTTCCTCACTTGCCTTGCATTGCTTGAACCAATGCTCAGTTGATCCACATCGATGACACTCATCATTGTGGTTGCCTCCCTTTAATTGAGGTGCACATTGTGCATGTTGCGGGCGTTCCCTAGGAGGGTTGGTGCCATCACCACGACCCATTGAGCCACCATTATGGCTAGGGATACCACGACCCCCTCTCCCACGTGTGGCATTACCACCACGTGTATCCACACCAAACTTGCGGTTTCCTTCCTGGTTAGGGCGGTTATATGGGCCCATACGTCCCTCATGTCCCCCATTCTTAGGGTACTGCTCCTTGTGCCCTCCTTTGGGTGCATTATAATTCGCCTCATGAACGCTCTTAGTTCTAATGGGCCTTGAATTATAATTCCTCACGAGTATGTTATCATGTTTCTCAGCTACAGATATAACATTGATAAGCTGATGAAACCTCGTGATTCGTCCAGCATTGACTTCAGTACGGTATTGCTTTGATATCACAATGGCTGAAACAGGGAAGGTGGAGAGAGTTTTCTCAATTAGCTCTTGCTCTGTGACAGGTTTTCCACAAAACCTCAACATGGACTGTATGCGAAGAGCTTCTGAATTATATTCAGCAACAGACTTGAAATCAGCAAAGCGCAGGTTGTTCCATTGAACCTTCAAGTCAAGGACGAGGGAATCTTGGACATTGCCAAAGCGCTCTTCTAGCGCTACCCATAGCTCTCTTGCATTCTTGATCGACATATACTCCAATCTGAGTGCCTTGTCCATATGGCGTCGCATCATGATAACTGCTTGAGCATGCTTTGTAGATGTTCGGTTGAACACAAGATCCGGGTTAAGTGCTTGGATTATGGGTAATATTCCCTTTGAAGTGAGATGGTTCTTAACATCGGTTACCCAACTGTGGTAATCCGAGCCTGTTAAGTCAAGCATGGGAAAGTCGAGTATAGGTTCATTCGATATCCTGAAAATAAGAAGAGAAGATATATTAGTTTCGGAGTTAAACTTCCACGAAAACTAAAACAATAAGATTTCCGAGCTATGCTACCAAGAAATCAATTTCCAAGAATCTCTTTTGGATTAGACCAAACAATGATGTTTTAATATGGTCACAATTTGATGCTTACGGACGCTCTTAGTCCAAGCATTGTGAACGCTCTTAGTTCACACGAACACTCTTAGTTCGTTTAATTATGAACACTCTTAGTTCATACGAACACTCTTAGTTCGTTAAGCGTGAATCCCTACAATTCCGCTTTGTTAAATATCAAAATCATTTGGCAACATATATTCCAATATTTGCAGAAAATAAAAGGAATTTAAATACAAGAAAGCAGGAACTTTAATCGTAAAAACTTACTTGATAATTTAAAGCTTTGCTTTACGATTCTTTATACACGCGCGTGTTGATGCAGGTGTGTAGCTAAAATAGGATTGCTGGGATCTGGTCAGAAATTGGCAGTTGGTGGGTTGCCCTTCTCCCTTCCTTTTTTTCTTCTTCCTCCCTCTTTTTTCTCTTTTTTTTCTTTCCTGGCCCAGGCCTTCTCCTTTTTTTTTTTTCGGCCCAGGCCTGCCTTTTTTTTCTTTCTTCTTTTCTTTTTCTTCTTTTCCTTCACATCTTCTTCTTCTTTCTTTCTGTTTTCTGGGCTGCGGAGGCTTCGGGCTGCAGATGGATGTGCACGGGCTCAGGCAGCAGCAGTACAGGGAGGCAGGCTGCGGAGGCTTCGGCGCTGGTCGGGAATAGTGCAGCAGTCGGCAGCAGCAGCAGGTTCTGGTAGGTGTGCAGGCGGGTTGCAGGTGCGTGGGCTGCTGGGTGCGCGAGCTGCGGCTGCTGGGCGCACTGGTTGTAGGTGGTGGGCTGCTGATGTTGATGCTGATGCGCTCGCTGCAGGCAGGTGCTCAAAGTGGCGGCTTCTGGGCGCGGGGCGCTGGGGAGGAGGCCGGCCGGGCTGCTGGGTTTGCAGGTACTGCTGGAGAGGTTCGGCCGGTGAGGTGAGATGAGGTGAGGCTGAGGCCGGAATGGAAAATTTTTTTGTTTTTTTTTTTTTGGGTTGGCAGCAGAGATGAAAAAAGGTTTTTTTTTTTTTTTTTTTTTTTCTTTCTGAAGCTAGGGTTAGAACTCGTGCTGATAACGTGTTGTAGGAGAATAGAATTGTGTGTTTATTATTGATAATAGGAGCCCTTATATAGGGAGTTACAAGGTATACAAAAGGTAAGAGAATCCGAATGCAATTGAATACCTATAACACTTTCCTATTACAATTTTAAACCCTAGTTTGTAGAGGCACACTATGTCGACATCCTTCAACAATTTCCGAGTTATGCTACCAAGAAATCAATTTCCAAGAATATTTGGATTAGACCGAAACATTGATGTTTAATATGGTCACAATTTGATGCTTGCGGACGCTCTTAATCCCAATATTATGAACACTCTTAGTTCATTAATTATGAATGCTCTTAGTTTGAATATTACGAACACTCTTAGTTCATTGATTACGAACACTCTTAGTTCGTTTAGCGTGAATCTCCACAATTCCGCTTATTGAATAATCTAACCCATGTTCGTATATTGCAAATCCTGCAGAAAATAAAGGAATTTAAAAGACAAGAAAGTAGGAACTTTAATCTTTAAAACTTACTTGTTGAAATTCGGAGCAGATTCACTTCTGAACAGCTCCCATTTCGAATGGTGTACAGGTCTCAAAACGACTCCAATAGGGCTGAAATTTGGAAGTCAGATAGAAGAGGCAGAGATGAACAACTTTGATTAAGGAAGGATTTTGAGATGAGGTCCCGATCAAGACGTTTCGGGGCGTGCAAACAGGATGATCTGCACAGGAATGAGAGTGCTGCTGTGCTGCAGGGGCAGCAGGCGTGCGACAATGTTGCAGGGGCAGTAGGCGGCACACAGGTGCTCAAGGGCTGCAGGAGCAGCGAACGGTATGGCTAGCAAGGGCTAGGAGCTTGCGGCAGTTTTTGGTGAAAGAAATTTCGGGTGTTAGGATTTGCAGCAGCTTTTTGGTTTTTAGGGCTAAGGTTAGGGCTCGTGCTGATAACGTGTTTAAGGAAATATGATTTGCAGAGAGATTGATGAGAGAATTGTGTGTTCTATTATTGATAGTAGGAGCCTTTTTATGGGATTTACAAAGTACAAAAGTACATAATGTTGTCATACAAGAAAATAGAATCCGAATATAATTAGGAAATTTAGAACCTTCTCTCCTATTACAACTCTAAAAATAAACCCTAGTTTGAAGAGACACACTCAATGTCGATATCCTTCAACAATCAGAATGTTATGAAGATAAGAGAAGGGGCAAGAAGGATTCTCTTTGGGACCACAAAAATCACATTATTTTGCTAACCAATTTAAATTCCAAGGCTTAGATAGAAAGTCAAGAGTGAAAAGTATGTCAGTATATTAGTTTCTAGTATAATCATCTAACTACATGAATTATGGTCAATACTCAATAGTCTATAAGCATTTCCTATAAAGTAAAATGTAACCAAAGTTCCTAAATTCAAAACCCAGAAATCAACATCAAATCAACATTTGAGTATTCAAGACAACAAAGTTATGAATTACAGCCACGCTTGACCACCCGAAAACAAAATCCTAAAGTATAGCTAAGAAACTGCACCAAAAAACCAGAGCTACTACACGGATCATAAATGCAGGTTACTATAAAGCTGGAGGATCAGAACCTGAAAATGCAACTCACTGAATGTTCTTGAAAAATATTGGGGGCGCAACAAGGGTGTGGGTGAGTTATATCACATAGGATATAAGAATAAAATTTACAATGGCATAAGAATGGTCTTGACATCTTTTATGCAGGAGACAGCAAGATGTCCTGATCTACATGGTCATAGGCCTTCTTGAAATAAATTGGGTTAATTACATATAAGTGCATCTTTGAATGTTTTTTTAGCCATAAGGCCACCATTTCACCAACTAGTTTTTTTCCCTCATAAAGCCACTAGATTAAAAAATGTGTTATATTTTAGATATAAAAACTAACATATTTACATAAATGCCACTAGAGTAAAAAGTCAACAATCATTCTCTCTCTCATCTCCGGCGAGTCTCTGGCTGACTTCCGGTCAACTCTGACGGGTCTCTGACTAACTTCCAGCGACCACAAAAGCTACTGTCACCAACAATAAAAGCTACTGTCACTAGCAACAAAAACTACTCTTGTGAGATTTCCGGCAACCTCCTGCGAGGTCACAAAAGCTACTGTCACTAGCAACAAAAACTACTCTGTTGAAATTTCCGGCAACATCCGGTGAGGTGACAAAAGCTACTGTCACTAGCAACAAAAGCTACTCCTTACAAAAAAAAAAAAAAACCTATGCTCTCCAAAACCAAAAGCTACTATCTCTACCAACAAATGCTACTGTCATAAATACGAAAAACCACTCTCACCAGCAAAAAATGCTACTGTCACCAATACCAAAAAACTACTTTCACCATCACCAAAAGTTACTCTCATCAATGCCAAAAACAATAATCAAGCAGAATAAAAGCTACTCCTAGAAACTAAGAAAGTTATTCTTAGAGACTAACAAAGCTATGAAAATGTAAAAGATACAACCAAAATAAAACTGCTACTACAATCGGAAAAAAAAAATCATATTCAATGATACAAAAAGTATCCAAGGTTCAACAATGATATAACTATGTAAAAAGCTACTTCTATAATTGTAAAAAGCCACTAACATAGTTGTGAAAATCTATTACAATAGTTATATAAAGCTATTGTCAATGTTGTAATGCTACTATCATTATTCAATGGTGACGCCCCAATCCCATAGGCATAATTTTGCCACCTTCAGCACGAGACTTCATTTCCACATTTCTTGGTTAGCCGAATGTTCTCTTGGCCAATGGAGACTTCAATATCCAAATTCATATAAATTTCGAACTCTACCATTACAAATGCAAAGGGGAAGAATTTTACAAGAACAAAGATACAACAAAATGTCAGTATTTGAAATAAAAACTAAAAGCTATTAACAAAAGGCCACTTGAAATGAATCAAAATAAAAACAGAAAATCTACTGACATCAGATTGAAAATATACTAACATAGGGATAGAAAGCTATTATCACTACGTTGAAAGGCCACTAGAACAATTATAAAAAGCTACCAGTTGCAACATAAAATGAAAGAAATTTTAGAAGAACAGAGTTATGACAAAGATCAGTAGACAGGCGTGAATGAAAACACATGAATCTAAAACTCGATCAACTTGATTATTAGCTTCTAGTTTTGACATGAATGAAAACATATAGAGTAACCAACAAAAATGCACAGTGGGTTTGTTTGACATCGATAGTAGTTTTTCAAAAGCATGCTAGTAGTCAAAATATAACAAGAAATAAGAGACAATTTTGGCTGAATAATTCTATATTCATTCACCTTACAAGAAGGAATTATATACAAATTACAATTGTGCTTAATAAGACAAGTACTATTCCTAAGGTAAGTAGTAAATCAAATAATACTACAGATATTACAGAATATTACAGATCACAGAATATTACAGAATATCTACATAAATAAGGTAAGTATGACTCACGCCAACACTCCCCCTCAAGTTGGTGCATACAGATCATGAATGGCCAACTTGTCAAGTGAGTCATGAAATGCCTTACTCGATACTGCCTTAGTGAGAACATCAGCCAACTGTTCTTCTGAGTGGACAAATGGAAAAGAGATAAGCTTAGCATCAAGCTTCTCTTTAATGAAATGTCTGTCAACCTCAACATGCTTAGTTCTATCATGTTGTACTGGGTTGTGAGCAATATCCACCGCTGCCTTATTATCACAATACAAATCCATGGCTCGTTTGGGTTTAAATCCCAAATCACGAAGTAAATTTCTCAACCAAAGTAACTCACAAACTCCATGAGCCATACCTCTATACTCTGCTTCAGCACTCGACCTGGCCACAACCTTTTGTTTCTTACTTCTCCAAGTAACAAGATTACCACCTACAAAAGTGAAGTAACCAGAAGTGGATTTTCTATCCGTAACACAACCTGCCCAGTCTGCATCTGTATAACCACTAACATCCAGATGATTATGCTTTGAAAACATCAAGCCTTTTCCAGGTGCAGACTTTAAATACCTCAGAATATGGATCACAGCTTCCATATGAGTTTCACTTGGATTATGCATGAATTGACTCACAACACTAACTGCATATACAATATCTGGCCGAGTATGTGAGAGATAGATTAATCTGCCAACTAACCTCTGATAGCGAGCCTTATCTGTAAGAGTTTGATTAGGGTACTCAGCCAGTTTATGATTCTGCTCAATAGGAGTACTAGCAGGTCTACAACCTAGCATTCCTGTCTCTGTCAACAAGTCAAGCACATATTTTCTCTGACATAAGAAAATTCCTGAACTCCCCCTGGCGACCTCAATCCCCAAAAAATATTTAAGAGCACCAAGATCTTTCATCTCAAACTCTGATGCAAGCAGGTCTTTTAATCTTTCAACCTCCTCTAAATTATCACCAGTAATTATCATATCATCAACATAAATAATCAAGGCAGTTAATTTACCTTCACGGCGTTTCAGAAACAATGTATGGTCAGAGTTACTTTGTTTGTACCCAAAACGACGCATAGCTTGAGAGAATCTACCAAACCAAGCTCGTGGTGATTGTTTGAGTCCATACAAGGACTTATTCAACTTACACACAAATCTTCCTCTTGTGCTTGCCTCATATCCTGGTGGTAGATCCATGTAGACTTCTTCAGATAGCTCTCCATGTAAAAAGGCATTCTTCACATCAAACTGTTGCAAAGGCCAATCTAGATTAGCTGCTAGAGACATCAACACTCGAACAGTATTAATCTTTGCTACTGGAGCAAAGGTCTCCTCATAATCCACGCCATATGTTTGAGTATATCCCTTTGCAACAAGTCTTGCCTTATATCTGCTCACTGAGCCATCTGCATTGTGTTTGATAGTGAACACCCATCTACATCCAACAACTCTCTTTCCTTGTGGAGGTGGCACCAACTCCCAAGTATTACTTTTCTCCAATGCCTCCATCTCTTCATTCATCGCTTGACACCATTTGGGATCCTTGAGAGCATCCTGCACTTTACTGGGAACACATACAGAGGATATTTGATTCACAAATGAAGCATGGGATTTGGATAACCGATGGGTGGATACAAAGTTAGCTATGGCATACTTAGACTTAACATCTAAACTTGGTTCATATTGACGAGGTGGTTTACCACGGGTAGACCTAGGAGGCAAAACATACACACTATCACTAT
Source organism: Rosa chinensis (assembly GCF_002994745.2). Classification (NCBI taxonomy): domain Eukaryota; kingdom Viridiplantae; phylum Streptophyta; class Magnoliopsida; order Rosales; family Rosaceae; genus Rosa; species Rosa chinensis. The sequence continues at coordinate 42,882,069 of NC_037091.1, forward strand.
TATTAGAGTTAGAAGAAATACCACTAACCTCAAGATTGGAACGCTCCTCAGGGATTGTTGACAAGGGTTATCTGAATCTGAGATGGGTGCAGGAGCTTGGCCTTCTTGGACTGCTAAATTTCGGTCGTCGTGTTCTAGTTCTGCTGGCGATCGATTGTCAGGAATGGAAGGATCGATCGTTTTGCTATTGGGAGCTTCTGCCTCGCTGAACGATCGATCGCCAAGAATGGAACGATCGATCGTTTGGCTACTGTCTTCTTCGAACCTGTCTGGTGATCGATCCCTGGCATTCTGGTGATCGATCATTGGACCAGAAATTACATGACCATCATCTTCAATTGGCCGTGAATCATCTTCAATTGGCTGAATATTAATTCCACAAGACTTCTCTTCCAAAAAAGTGTGTTTCTCCCCCTGAAGTGAAGGATTGGTGGAAGAAAAATAACATGCATCCTCATAAAAGGTGACATCCATGGTAACATAAACTTTCTGTGTAGGAGGATCAAAACACTTGTAGCCCTTCTGATTAACACTATAGCCCACAAATACACACTTTAATGCTCTGGCATCGAGTTTGGACCGTTGATTTTTAGGGACATGGACAAACACTACACACCCAAAGACACGAGCAGGGAGATTAGAAAACGAAGGGACAGACACACGATTTGAAAGGGCAGCATAAGGGGTTTGACCATTGAGAACAGAAGAAGGTAGCCTATTAATGAGATGGCAAGCAGTGAGAATTGCATCTCCCCAAAGATACTTAGGCATATGAGCACTAAATAGAAGAGACCGAGCTATGTCAAGAACATGACGATTCTTTCTTTCTGACACCCCATTTTGTTCAGGGGTTTGAGGGCAAGTAGTTTGATGAACAATCCCATGAGAATGAAAGAATTGGTGAAACTGAGAATTGACAAACTCCCCCCCATTATCAGAACGAAAGACTTTAATATTGGCTCCAAATTGATTTTGAACAAGAGCAAAAAATTCTTGAAAAGCAGAGAAAACTTCATATTTGTGTTTCAATAAAGAGACCCAAGTAAGACGGGTATAATCATCGATAAACAAAACAAACCAATGTTTGCCAGACAAGGTTGACTCACGGGAAGGTCCCCATACATCAGAATGTATAAGCTCAAAAGGAAAAGAACTCCTAGTAGTACTCAAAGGATAACTAGTACGATGACTTTTAGCTAAGACACATGACTCACAATGCAACTTAGACTCATCAATGCCCAGAAACAAGGATGGCATAGATTTCTTCATGACACTAAAGGAGGGATGTCCCAATCTCCGATGCCATAGCCATAATTCTTCAACTTGATTAGTAACCCCAGTTGAAATCAAAGCTGCTTGGACTGCCTTCTCCAGCTTCATTCCGGCGAACATGCAATCCAGATGAAATAGTCGACCCCTCAGATAACCCCTGCCGATTATTTCCCTGGTGAGGAGGTCCTGAAAAATCACATACAAAGGAAAAAATGTTACAGAACACCGAGATTGAGTATTAAGCTGAGGCACAGATATGAGATGATGAGAGAGATCAGGGACATAAAGAACATTATGTAGTGTCAAAGAAGGAGTGAGACGAACAGACCCTATGCCTAAAACAGGAAAAGAATCACCATTGGCATTGACAACAGAGGAAATAGAGGGTGGATTGAGAAAAAGGAAAGAACTACGATCATAGGTCATATGGTCAGATGCTCCAGAATCAATTATCCAAGTATTGCCACCAGTAAAGCTAGAAATTTTTAAAGCAATTCCAATCTTACCATTACCACTGCGACTTACTGGTGCGGTATCCTTACCAGCCAAGTTGGTGTGATCTGGTTCTGTCACCGCATAGTAATCTTGGTCTTGAACAAGATGAACAGCAACCTTTCCCTTGGGTTTGTTGTCCTGAGGTCGAGGCCTATCAAAGTAGCCAGCTGGAAAACCAACCAACCTGTAACAATTTGCTTTGATGTGGCCTGGATTCTTGCAGTAGTTACAAGTCAGATTTGAGGAGAACCCGGGAGGAGGACCTTGAGGAGAGGGACGCAGAGAAGAAGAGGGCCGATTGCCTGAGAGTGACCGATTACTTGAGGGATTGGATGGCTTTGATTGTATTGCAAGGCCTGCAACTTCTGAAGTAACTGCTCTAGTTCCAGCCCTCTGGGTCTCATCTTTGCGAATATAAGCAAAGGCTTGCTGCAAGGTTGGTGTGGTAGTCTGGCGAAGTAATTCGCTCCTTGCATTCTCAAAGATTGGATCTAGGCCAGCCAAAAAAACATGAACTCTCATGAGATCCTGCTCCTCCTTATAAATCTTGACATCATCCGGACACTTCATGCGACATAGACGCATCTGATCAATTTCTTGCCAAATCCCCTTTAGTTTTGCAAAATACACGGCTACTGGTTTTCCATCTTGTGTCATACGGGCGGCTTGAGTGCTCAACTCATAAACCTCGGCAAAATCTGTTCCGTTAAAGTAGATCTCCTTAAGGCTTTCCCAAATTTCTTCAGCCGTATTACATCCCATAATCATCTGTGAAACATCTTCAGTCATGGATTTGTAAAGAATAGAGGTTACCGAGCCATTTGCAGTCTTCCATTTTGAATAATTGTTGGCTGCAATTGGTGATTCAGCAATTGAACCATCAACATAGCCCACCTTATCGATTCCACATAGGTGAGCCTCCATCATCTTCTTCCATGTTCGGTAATTAGAGCCATTGAGCTTGACACCTCCATAACTTCCAGTTGAATCATCTTTAACGGAGACATAAATTTGGTTGGAACCATGAGACGTCTCACCATCTCCATCTTGCTTGTTTACGGTCGAAACATCTTGATCTTTAGCCATGGTGAATACGCAGCGGAAGAAAAAACAACAAGGTTCTTGGAAGTATAAGAAGGCAACGGTGATGAAAGGATCAAAGGACAAGGAACAAATCCAAGCACAATGAACAAGGGTCAAGGATCAAAGAACAATGAGTCAGAGTCCAGGATCGGATCTCTGCTCTGATACCAAGTCAAAATATAACAAGAAACAAGAGACAATTTTGGCTGAATAATTCTATATTCATTCACCTTACAAGAAGGAATTATATACAAATTACAATTGTGCTTAATAAGACAAGTACTATTCCTAAGGTAAGTAGTAAATCAAATAATACTACAGATATTACAGAATATTACAGATCACAAAATATTACAGAATATCTACATAAATAAGGTAAGTATGACTCACGCCAACAGCATTTACAAACAGTATTAGTAGCTTTTCTATGCTAGTAGCATTTACAAACAGTATTAGTAGCTTTTCTTTCTTACAGTATATCAGTTATCTTGAAAAAAATAAAAGAACTAACAATAGGTTTGTTTGACAGTAATAGTAGCCTTTCAAAACTGTTCAAGTAACATTTTCAGAGTGTATCTCAAAATCAATATACAAATGAAACTCATGAATGTCAATCTAACATACTGAACACAAGCATTCTTTTGTACTATTTCAGTGTACCACCAAGAGTGAGAAAAACCAAACCAGTAGGAGGCTTATAATATCTGAGTATGAAAATCGATATGGCAGGTAGAAACCAAGAGGTATTGTTCTTGAAAATTTGTTTCATGGCCACTTATAACGATGACGCTCTTGCTAGTTCTACCACTGAGCTTGTTGGAGTCTAAGGCAGAATACAAAAAAAAAAAAAAAAATCATGTACACTAAATGAGATCAACAAACCTAACAAAACAAGGAGAACTAACTTTCAACAACAATAAACATGATAAATTTACAATATAAGATATCATCACACGATTCTTACATAACAGATACATGGTTTACAACAATTCTTCTACGAAAATTGCAACATATTGAAGATAAGATCATGCATTGTATCATAAATCTTAGTAAACAAAGCAAACTAAAAGAAGTGAGCATTGTATAATATTATACCTGCTTTGGTCATGCCAATGCCACTATCAATGATTGAGAGCGTCTTGTTCTGCCCAATGAATTACATTGAACTTTTCATTAATCAATTTCATAAGAACTGAGGCATATGAATCATGCTATGCGGCCCTTATCAAAATCATACATGATGCAAGTAGACCACTTGGAAAACATGTGGATTTGGAGCAGCTACCAGCTTTGAAATTTTCTCTCTTTTCTGAAAACAAAGAAGTAGATGCGCTGATTATTGCCACAATCTATACAAATTTCATCAGATCGATCATCTCACTTTGCAAATCAAACAATTCTGAAACTCAACTATCCAATTCATGCTTCAATTTCAAATTACAGAATAGAAAAAAAGTAGGATAATCCATTTCTGAAGTACCTTTGCCGGAAGGTTCTGAGCGGTGGAGGTCGGAGATTTGGGCAAATCGGAAGATACTGGTAATGGCTTGGCCAAATCAGAAGATACTAGTAGCAAATCGGAAGATGTTGAGCTGGTTCAGATCCACCACGTTCTTGATCTCGATGTTGTACCTGGCCTCGAGCCTCTTGATGACCTTAGCCATGTTGGTGCCGAGCACGACGACCCTTGGGTTTTGAAAGAAGGCCTTGGATGAAGGAAAGCTGGTCGGACCACCATAGGAGTAGCTGGGGCCTCGCCGCGGCCACTGGAGGATAACATGAGAGATCGGGCTAAGGCTCCGGTGCGAGTCACCAAGGCATCGGCTCTTGAATCGCCGACGAGAGAGAGAGAGAGAGAGAGAGAGAGAGAGAGAGATCTGCAATTTGATTGTAAAGCCAGATGCAATTGGTTTTGTTAGATGAAAGGACAAAATCGTCATAGAGAAAATAATTTGAATATGTAAGTGGCCTTATATGTACAAAAAACATTTAATGGTGTTATGACTAATTAAAGTTTTACAATAACATTTGCATGTAATTTTCTAAAATAAATTTTGAAAACCAATCCTTCCTCGCTCTTTTATCCAAGTGCCGCCGCAACCTCATTTACAATTAAAACCACATCTAAAACCTGCCTAACTATAGGCCCCTTGAGATTGTGAAATAGTATCATTAAGCAATTCCCTCAGGGCCCGTTTGGAAATGGAATTTGAATTTAGATTTTGATTTCAAATCTTATGTATTTCAAATCTGAGTAATTGAAATCCTAAGATTTCAAATTCATCTGTTTGGGTAACAATTGAATCATGAGGATTTGAATTTAAGAATTCAAAATTAATGAAGAAAGCTACTTATGTGAATGCTAATCTAATGAAGGAAGATTTTTTTTTTAGCATTTAATCTCTACAAAGGTAATTGTCATGCTGCATAATTCCAAAAGCATTTTATCTCATATTCTAAAATAAAAAAAATAAAATAATAATAATAATAATAATATGTGTTTCATCAGTATAATTCCGTCTCATTTGAGGATATATACACATCCGAAGTGTTTCATCTTATATTCTCAAAAAAATATAACAATAATAATAATAACTTTTTCATCTCCATAGTTCCATCCCATGAAACTCCAAATTGTCATGCTCCACCCTCAATTTCTTGGTCGCCCTGAAAACAATCAACAAAGAAAAGGGCTTTTATCAGCATTTAATTACAAAAGAAAACGTTAAATAGAAAAGAATAGGACCATGAGTACATCAGTGCAAACATCAAATGCAAAAAATACGAGCTGTGGCCCTAGAAAAGGGGACAAAACCTTGTTGTTATATAGCTTGTGCAGCTAGATAGCTTCTACATTTGCACTATACTCCAAGACAAACACCAGTAAACAGTAGAGTATTTACAGATCACAAAGATAAAGTGACCTTTTTTTCTTTTGGCCAAAAGATTTTTGGGACAGTTTATATTGCCTTCATATCCACCGTTGAGCCAATAAAATTGAGAATGTGTTCCCTTGAATTACTGATTTATAACCAGACTCATACTAAACATAGTGAAACACAGACTCACTTTCAACTAACCACCTAAAGTATATTCAACAGCTGAAACATGAGACAAAGTGGCAACCAAAGTGGGAACAAGCATACCTTCAGATTGCCATATGAGCATTCTTATCCACTCACTCTTTTCAGCATCATTAAGAGACTTCAGTAGAGAAAATTCTTCGGGGTTACCACTCATCAATATGCGTACAGCTTTGAAGACTTGCAATTTGCTGAGGTTTGCTACTTTAGAAACCACTTCATGTACATCCTCTCCTTTGAGTTGTGGGGAGACTTGAGCTGCCACAAACTCTTTCAAGGTGTTGGCCACATCACCAATTGCTTGTGCTAGTGGATCCTTTTTCTTTTTCTTATTTGGAGGATGTGATTCACAAGTCGAAGTTGCTGCATGTGTGGCATGTGAATTGGGAGTCACATCACTTTCATCTTCTTCTGCTTCAAATTCCATAGTTTCTTCAGCATCTCCAACATCTTCTGCTTCAAATTCCATAGTTTCTTCAGCATCTCCAACATCTTCTGCTCCTTCACCAGTAGCTCTATCCCTCCCACATAGCATAGCGATATCATCCCAATTTTCTATTGACTTGTTTTGATATCCTTTAGCATTAGGATGTGACTACAAAAATATAACAATGAATCATGCTTAAGAAACATATACAACAATAAGTTATTTAATCATGCTCAACAATAAGATTTCCACATTCTTAAGCAGGAACATACGCTGAAGGAATACAAGCCATAATAAATTGTGTTAATACAAGCCACAGCCAAACTCATATTAGTTCATTTTTTTCCTTTGAAGGGGACAAAGAAAATTAATCATAACAATTAATACCAACTTCTTTTCTTTCACGTCTTCTCTCTCTGAGCTTAGCTCTCAATTTGTAAGTGTTAATGCATTTCTTGACTAAAAGGAAAACAAGGAATATTCCAGAATTCCAACTATCAAAGAAACCAAATATATAAAAAACTTCTATTATAAATATATAAGAACATAGCAGGTCCTGACTAAAAGAAATCTTTGATCATTGTATTTGAAAAGCTACGCAACTAAGTGCTCTAGCTATACAAAACTCAAGTTGGACAGTAAGTCTAAAGATAAGATACAAGAGTTGGTATGATATGTAATCTCAGACAAGAAGGTTGAGGACAGGGTTAGCTAACTTTGCTATGAAGGTTGGACATTCCATGTCCTGGAAGGCTGTAAATCATGTTTGATGGGTTGTTTATTGTTCTATTATTGACCCATTCTAATAACTTACAGTTGAAAGCAAAAACTGATGGTTTGGTAGAGGAAACAAACACAGCAGACCAGAAAGATAAATTACAGTATAGTGAAAGTGATAAATTTCTCAATATATACTCCCCCAATCTATATATATACACACACTTCTCTTCTTCTCGCCCTCTCTGGTTTCCGATCTCCGACAACAGACCACAAGCCCACAATTTCTCAATATATACTCCCCCAAAAACCCACTTCCCAGCTCCCCACCAAGCAGTTAACAACCAAAAAAATAGCAAAAAGGTTGCAGAACCAAATAGTTGTACACATTGCATCAACCATATATATAATGTTAATACAAATACTGAAGAGGTCAAACTACCATTGTAGAAAAACTTTAATGCAGAATAGAAACAATAAAAGGAGACCCATCAGAGAGTGGTCTAATATGAACCCTATGGCGCGCAGCTCTAAAACTAAAGACTAACCAAAAACTAAACTACCCGATTTTTAGCTCTGAAAACCCAAGAAAACCAAAAGCACTAGAGATTCCACCAATACAGAACACATACATTTAACGAAGTGAAAACTATGCTGTTTCACCAATACAGAACACATAGATTTAACTTCTCATTTACTTTTCTCAGAAATCAAACAAATTACGAATCAAACTCAAACATTCACCATTGAAATCGAGCAGCATATTGTTTAGCCCAGCTTTCATTATCACTATGGCTGATCAAATTAAGAGATGAACGATCAAATTAAGAGAAGAAAGAAAGACCACCTTCACCAAATCTCACACCAACCGAAGCCCAACCTCTGCGATTTGTTGAGAAGACGAGAGGAGAGAAAGCGAGCTCTGCTATTTTGAAAACGAGCTCCGCTAGTTCGAAAGCGAGAGAGAAAGAGATTTGAAATAACTAGGGTTCCCTAGTTATTTAGAATCTTCCTATTTTGTTTAATGAAATCAGTGGGTTGATTTCATCAAATCCAAATCTTTGATGTAAAATTTGTACCAAACGGGCTGCTTTGTATTTGGGCCTTCCAAATCCAAATCCACAATCTTAAATTCCTATATCCAAACAGGCCCTCAGTCTTTGAAACAATCCTTCAGCAATAATTTTGTACAAGCTTGAAACTAAGCTGATAGGGCCTGATATCCCCTACTTTTGTTGCTTCTGCTCTTTTTGGGATCATAAGTACGTACGTTTCATTGGCAATATCATTAATTATACCATCTTTGCAAAACTCTTGAAAAAAAAAATCAAAATCTGCTTTTAAAACCCTACAGTGCTGATATATGGCTGAAGAATAACCATCAGGACCTGGTAACTTTACTTTGCCACAATCAAAATCGACTTCCTTGTTTCCTTGTTCTGCAAACAGCCTATCCAACCAACTAGCTTTCCCAATACTTTTGCCTTTTGCATCCACATCATCTCTTCCTTGGAAATCGCTCTCCAAAAACTTCCATTCATTGACAATTAATTTTATCACTTCCAATTTTCTCATCAACTTGTTCGCTTCCCAACCTTGAATCCCCCCACTCTTCCACCATTCTTTGAAACAGTTTGGAGGAGTTTCAGCTCCACAAATACTTTCAAACCTAAAAGCAGTCGGACCCTTTCTTAATTGGTTTGAATCCAACTGAATAGGATAGTGAGCTGAAGGTTACGAAGTAAGAGCTATCTGCCTGACATGGGGAAATTCCTCCTCCCATTAGTTGTATGGAATCCTAATAGATGAAAATAATCCTAATGTGGAATTTGCAAAGGAGCATCAAGGAAAATGTCACCAAAACAAAAATATAAAAGATCTGATACTAGAGATGAAAGTTCAAGCCAAAATTGAAATGCAAAGACTTATTATTTCTTTGCTTTTGATATTGATAACATACATATTGACAACACACATGAACTAAAAGGAAACTACTATATCCATGAGTACATGGCAGCAGTAATGAGGATCGAAATAGATGAGGCAAAAGTAGACAAACTACTAGATGCATTAGGTAGACGGTACACAAGTAATTATATTAAATTTTGGACAAAGAAAAGCACATCTAAAAGCTGTACTTTTGGCTAGCATCCATATTTGCAGTCATCTTGAGAAGACTGCAACTTAACAACCATCTACACATACATAGAGTACATTATCTGTGTTCAGGACTCCATAGTCTTTATTCTTATTATTTTTTTCCATAACGATCTAGCAACTAACATCGCCTTCCAACAAAGCATGGTGCTTCTTCATCTTAATGCAGTGCCCTCACCCAACAGTTTATTTTCTAGATATATTACCAACTGAAACTCCTCCAATCTCTGGTAACAGTTCATTGAATAAACATATAAAGTGTACACAATGACTTCACAAACAGAGACCATCTGTTAAAGCTCCTAATAATCTCAAGACATTCATCAATAATAAGTTCAGGATTGTGATGAGAAAGTTGGGTTCATAAAACTTTAGACTAAGATAGAATATAATTATACAACTAAATGATTGAGAGTCGATAGTCTTAAAAGCATTTCATTAAAAAAAAGAAGGTAACCCAAAGTATCCTAAATTCAAAGCCCAGAAATCAATATCAAATCAACCGAAGTCACTTCCATTTACAAGCATAAATCCATCCTCGCCAACATTTTGAACATTCAAGACAACAAGAAGGATACATCCACTTGCCAATCTAATCAACAAAACCCTGAAACATAGGTAAGAAAATGACCCACAAAATAACAGCTACAACCTGGTTCAAAACAGAAGCACACACTAACTTTCGTGCCTGAGCAAAAATAAAGCTGGAGGATTATAACCTGAAAGTAAAAATTCACTGAATGTTCTTGACAAATATTGGGGAAGCATGAAACGAGGGTGTGGGTGAGTTAAATCATATGTATATAATAAAATTTACAATTGAGTAAGAATGTTCTTGACATTTTTTATGTGGGAGACAGCAAGACAAAAGTATAAAAAAAAAAAATTAAAAAAAAAATTGAATAACATGTAAGAATAAGTATCAAGTTTGAAGAACAGAAAAGAAAAACTCATGACTTTCTCGGAAAAGGAACAAACATTCTTACTTGGTTACTCATATCAATTTCATAGGATTCAACCAAAACAGATGACAAAATCGGTTACATGGAAACCAATACTCTAAACCTCCTAACCCCACAATCATTAGGAGGCAGGAAACTCTAGCACATAGCTATGTATGTACCAGGAGCAAACAATGGGCCTGACAATTCCTACTACTCTCTCGATGGTGAAAGGCTGAAAGCAATGCTGGAAAGTGATTAATAGCCATAGAATGAAAGAAAGCAAAAAACCTTACAAGTTGCATGGAAGAATGGATCACATTACAGGTTGAAACATCACTTACTTCTAAGATGTCCCCTAGACATGCAACAACAGTATGGTATTTCTTTGAGCAAAGCTTATTAACCAAAAAAATAACATATACCTTCTCCAGTACAGAACCTACGCTAAACATAAAGTCCAAAACATGTAAAGAATCATCCAACCTATCCCATTGTGAGAGACAATGAATCAATCTCCAAAAGGTTCTCTGCCCTGATTTTTGCTTATTGCTTAGCATCAGTACGAACCATTTCATTCCCTCTGCAACATCACCTACATCGCACAATCCATTAGTGATACAATCATGGCTGCCGGAACTTGTTTCCCAACCTATTTTCTTCATATCATTCCACGAACATTATGCTTCTTCTAGACTTCCACCTGACCAAGGTTTCAATAAGTGGGGCATAAGAGTAAGCTGATGGCTGTAAACCGTAGTCAGGAACTCTCTGAATAAGTTCATACTCTCAGCTATCTTAGCTTTATTGCAGAAACCTTGGATTAGAGTATTGTATGTTATCACATCACGAACAGTATACTTCTCGGGCATTTCTTCAAAGTTCAGACAATTTTATATGCCCTCATCAGTCCTTCCATGCAAACAAAGCCCTTACATCATTCAGTTGTAACTGACTGGTTTCTTCACAACCTTTATCACACATATTGTTGTTCAAGATCCTGGCCTGTTCAAATCACCACTCTTTCCAAACCCATGAATCATGGTATTGTTAATTTGTTAGCGTACTCATTTGGATAATATCCCTTGTCAATCATCTCAAACCATAGCTTCCTAGCTCCTCGAAGCCAACCCATCATTCAAAGACCATGGATCATGGTTATATACATGACAATTTCTGGTGCATAGCCTCTAACCTTAAGATCATTTGAAATTCGGAAACCCTCAAACACCTTCCCTCTCTTGCACAACCAATTGATCCCTCTCTTGCACAACCAATTGATTACCTCCTGAAATGAGAACTTTATCACAGACAAAGTTTTTGATTCGGACACTTTAGTATATTCTTTCTCCTTACAGTCCCCAGAGATCAATTTATCGAAAGCAGCATTCCAGGGTCTATTCCATCTTGCAAAACCTGCTAACGAAGTCCATACCCTTTTGAAACCTCATTATCAACACAAAACGCTTAAATCCAATACCCCCAGAGTCTCAACATCAACATCAGCTACAAACCACATCTACCCTCTCAACCTAAGACACCATGACAGAGCCACATAACAAGTAACTCCAGCCCCTTTCGAACATATAAAACACATCAAGAAAAGCTTTTGTAGCATTGCAGGCCTTAGCCTCCACAAGAGGAAATGGGTTCAGGCTAAACCCCACATGAAGCGAGAAGAGCACATTGTTTTGGTGCTTCAAAACCTCAGAGAAATTAAGAAAAGGGTACTCAGAGGAGAGAGTCTTCTTCAACCCACCTGGGCTTTGTTCTAAGAATCTTACAAATTTGTTGAGCGACTTGTGTAAAGTTAGAATCTTTGGTTTCTGTTGTAACTTGTAAGGTATATGATTGGGGTTTTGGCGGAGGAATCTTAACTCTTCAGATTGAAGATGATCGAAGCTCTGGTCACGAACTATGGGTCTTTCTAGCCCTAGCTATAATTGCAAGTTGTGTATTGAGAATGCAAATTAAGCTCAATATCATTGAGATTTTACTTACAGTGGGATGAGCTTTCAGCTCTGGCCGTCAAGAAGTACGAGTTTGAGCTCTACTGTCTCTACTACTCCGACAGTAGGAGACAACAATAACATTTTTGAGATATTTTGGTTTAGTTTCAAGTTTAACCAAAACAGGCCTTTGCAGTTTTGCAGCTAAGGCCTGTTTGTTTGTTTGTGGGTTTGTTTGTTTTTTTTGTTTTTGTTTTTTTTGATAAGAAGGAGGTCACTCTTCATTGAAATAAGGGAATTACATGGTACTTAATTCAGCTGCAATTGCAGCTGATAAGAAGGATGGAGTAGAAAGAAACCTAACTTCCTGACTAGCACTTGAGGAATAGGCTGCCATTAAGTGTGCAGCATTGTTAGCGCTGCGTTTAACATGAGCAATCTTCACAGTCCGACTTGTAGATAAAAACTCCACCAAGTCGTCATAAATTCTACCCAAAACAGAACAATTGGGTTCAGTAGGAGCAGTTAATTGGCGTTGTAACACCAAAGCATCCGTTTCCACGATCACATGGTAGCAAGAACTCTCTTCAATATAGTCAAGGACCATCTTACATGCTAGTACTTCAGCATGCTCAGGTGAGACCATCTCCAATGGAGTGGTCCTTTGCCACATCGAATGTTCAACGGTTACAAATGAAAGAAGAATTCAATTCAATAGATATGTCAAATCCTATGTGGATTTGACATTCCAATTCTTACCGTCAAAATTGATAGACCCAAACTCGTATGTCTTTTCTTTTTTTATTCATTCTCTCTCTCTCTCTCCTTCTCCCTTCTTTCTCGTCTCTCTCTCTCTCTTTATTCATACCCAGAACTAGGGCTGGGCATTTAGCCCGAAAACCCGAAAATCGGCCCGGAACCGGCCCGGGACCGGCCCAAACGGTCCGGGCTTTAAAAAAATAATTTTATAGTTTTACAAGGCCCGGCCCCAAAGCATTACAAACGGTCCGGGCCCAATCCTTGAAAGTCAAAAAAATAAAAGCCCGAAGGCCCGAACTAATTATACATGACTCTTGTCTTTTTCTCTCTCTTCACTTTCTTCTTTTAGTTTTTATTCTTTTCTTTCTTCTTTCTGACTCTTGTCTTCTTCTCTCTCTTCACTTTCTTCTTTTAGTTTTTTATTCTTTCCTTCTTCTTTCTGGACTCGTCTTCTTCTCTCTCTTCTCTCTTCACATTCTTCTATCTTCTTTCCTTTTTATTTTCCCGTCTCTTCTTACCTCCCTCCCCTCTTTTGTCCCCCATTTTTATTCTCTCCTTATCTTCTTCTTCTTCTTCTTCTCCTCCTCCTCCCCAGACTCTCCACTGTCTGTTCTTTTCTTTTCTTTTCCTTTCTCTCCCTAGTCCTCCTTCCCCATCAGATCAATCGTAGATAATGAGAGAATTCCTAATTCTTCTTTGTCTGTACTCAACCCCAAAATCGGAGGACGAATCCGAGTTTGAGCAAGAAGATCAAAGTTTGAGCTTGATTCCATGAACCCAGACTTTCAATGGTGGTGGAAAGGTCCTTTGGAGCAAGATCTGCTTTCCAGATCTGTTTTTTTTTTTTCCCTTTCTTTTCCTTTTTACCTTTTGGGCCCGAAAAAACCCGAGGACCGGCCCAGTTTTTTTTGGTCCGGGCCTTTCCAGTCCTTAAAACTGAAAAACTAAAGTTGAGCCCGACCCGAAATATTCGGGCTCGGTCTCGGGCCTTACAAATTACATACCGGGCTGGGACCGTGCCCAGGACTACCCAGAACCAGACCAAAGAAGATAGATGGTACAATGACGAAACAAGAAGGGTTCATACTGAAACAAGAAGGGAATATGTACAAGATCTCTTCATGTTTGTTTCTCCTTCTCCCTTCTTTCTCGTCTCTCTCTCTTTGAAGATGCTTAAACCCAGTTCTTTGACCCAATTGCTTAAACCCAAGCAAATACAATCGGATCCAATATAATCACCAATTAGAACAACTATCGTAGAACACCCAGATTCATCATTCACATCCTAGCAGGGAAAAAGCAATCAATCTCAAATTCTCAATAAGTTCGTGCATGTACGGATAGAAAGGGCAGGATAGAAATTTAGACAGAACAGTAGAAAAAGGAGGAGACAAAGAACAGAACCAGAAGGAGAAGAAAATAAGAGGAAGATGATGGGATGATGTGATGCGGCTGAAATAGCCTCACAATTTAACCCTGCAAAATGTAGTTGTCAGTATAGGATAAGCAAGGATCGTTCAGTCCGGGGATTGTAGGGTACACCTACACAAAAAGGTCAATTAACAAATAAAAGAATAAAGAGTTAATTTGATTCAAGTCCTTTTTGTTACATAAAAATTAGATCTAGTCCGCGCATATTTTCTTATTAATTGCGGTCCATTTGCTTTTTTTAATAATCCATTTTGCCCTTGGAACCAAATAAGGTAAATAATTTCAAATTCACTAATTAGATCACAATTTTAGCTCAATTTTAAATTTTAAATTCAAATTCCAAAATTTACAATTCATCAATAATAATTTTCAGACAAAGAAGACTGAATGCATTCATATAACTTAATGTACCTAAGATGTAGGTCTAATACTTATATACCTACATTATAGGATGAAAAACATTAGAACAAAAATTCAAACATTATTGCCTCATTTGTATCTATATAGTAGGTATTTGAAGTTGTATCGTAGAGATTTAATCTACCTAGACATACGAAGCAAGAAAACAAAACATAGAATATATTCTCAATCTAATCAAAAGGTACAAATATGAATATATAGAACTTATACCTAATTACAAGATAAAATGTATGAAAGAGAAAATGTGAGATAATGAGAGAGCCTTAGATATAGAGATATAGAGAAACTTGATTTTTTTTTTTAAACTTGTGAAATCTTACCTATAAATAAGGCATATAAATGTGAAATAAAAATGTCTAATCAAATTCTATGACAAATATAAGGCACTATGAATAAATCCTAGTGGATTAAGTAAAACCAATGGAGGATGATATGACTGTAAATCCATGTAGTTGAGCTTGGAAAGGATCATACCAAATATAAAGAAGTCCAAGCTCCTGTTGGACGTGTATTCATATATTAACATTTTTTCATCATTTTGAATGCAACAGCCCAGAAGCTTCACAAGATTACGGTGCTGAAGTTTGGCTATCAGTATAACTTCATTTTTGAACTCCCTCATTCCTTGACCAGATTCCTTGGATCGCCTCTTTACAGCTATTTCTTTCCCTCCTATCAATGTACCCTATTGATCGTTGTTCATAAAAGTTATGAAATTTATCATAAGGGTAGCTCATTTCAATTTGCATACAATTGCATTACCTTGTACACAGGTCCAAAACTGCCTTGTCCCAGTTTGTTGTTGCTTGAAAAGTTATTAGTGGCATCAGCAATAGTGGTGAAGTCAAATAGCGGCAACTCCATGTCTTCCCTTTCTTCTTCACAGTAATCCATTCTGCAATCCAGCAATCTTCTAACATCTGAATAGTGGATATCGTCATCATGAATCATGAATGTGTTTTTGTCAATGGTTGTGATTAGATAATATCATAATTGCAGATCACTAATCATGGAACAATTATAAAGTTTACGATTTTGGACTGAAGGTAATATACTTTAGTTATCAATTTCAAACAAGAAATCAATTGGACAATAAAATATTGCTAATGTTACGTTTTTCCATAAATTTCAAAATAATGATTACATTGCAATTAATCAAGAATACAATAAATGCCTTTAAAATTAGTATTTTCAGCTTTTAAGATATTTAATAAGGGTATATTCGGAGTGCACGAAAATGAAAATTGGTAGTGTTGAGTCAGCAAAATATAAATGGAAAGAAATCCAATGTGGCAGTTGAGTCATAAGACCGCGATTAACAAAAAAATCAAGAAAGTTTCTATTGGGACCTCCAAATCTGCTCACTTGACCTCACTCTATTATGAATTATTAAATGACATATATAACCTATTATAAAATGACTATTAAGGACAATAATTATACAAAAAAAAAATGGTTACATTTATTTTCTCTAGACTTTCCAATTCAATAATATTAGATTGCATTCTTTATTATTTTCCCTATTTATTTTAATTTTCCAATTTCACTACATACTCATTAAAGCATTTATATATATATAAATATATATATATATATATATATATTAAGAAATAAAACTATGATTAAGATAAAAATGTATGATATGTATATTGAACGCATATTGGTTAGAGAGAACAAAATAAATTGTATTATGCCCTAAATCTAAATCTATCCATTATATTTGTAAAAAGAAGAAGAAAAAAAAAAGAGCTAGCAAATAAAAATAAATAAAAAATATTTAAATAATTAATCATGAGGTACAGAAAATAGAGAAACATTAAGAAAAAATGATTAATCTTTATTTTTTTTTAACAGCCAAAAAAGAAAAAATAAATAAAAAAAATCACATAATAGTTCATGTTATTTTATTTTTATTAATTTTTAAAACTCAATACCTTGTGTTTGATTTTTTTTTTATTGGATAAGAGATTTATGTTGTCTAATTAAGAAATGGAAATGTAATTTAGATTTATAGAGTAATTAAATCATTGAAATGACTAAGTTTTTTATTATAAAGATCTGAGTTTGTTTGTAAATTAATTATATGAGTGAGGTTATTTGAGGAATTTTAGTGAGGTTTAATGAGTAAATTTAGTATTTGAAAATTTAATAGGAGGTATAGAAAGCATAGAGGTCAAGTAAGCAAATTTGGAGGTTCAAATAGAAAAACTCAAAAATCAACCGGACTATATCTAATAAGGGGTGTGAATTTTGGACTTAGATCTAATTAACTCAAGAATAAAATAGGGGGTTTTGAATTTTGGTTCCTAATCTACTTAAAATAAAAACAAAACAAATAAAACTATCTACAATGATCGACTTCCCTAACCTAGACCAATACTACTCGGAAATTACTAAGTGTAAAAACAGAAAATCCATTTCAACATGCTACAAAAATGTGCCCATCTTTAATGCCTAGATAAGAGCTCAAATGAAAAGCCTCAGCGGATCAATCCACTTATCTGATTCATTCTAATGTAGGCATGGATCGGAAAAGTCCTTACCAAGCCTAATACTACTAATTTTCGAAAACACTCAGCGTAATTCTCTTAACTAGTAGTATTATCTAACCCTCGAATCAACTCACACATGCAAATTTACCATTACACATAGAATTTAACACGTAATTTCCATAATCATTTAATCATTAAAGCATGATTTTTACCACCCGTTAGAACAAATTACTACTTGTTTAACTCAGCGTCTTAACAAATAACAATTACTCTTGGCAAATTAAGCAAACACACAAGAACTCTCACCGTTATTCTAGCATGCAAACTTATGAACCTAACTCTGAAAATTACCTAAACACGTAAAAGGGCACAAGATTGTAACATGCATCATAAAAGAATTCTCGAAATTAACTCAATAATAAACTGAAAATCTAAAAAATATTAATAAAAATATTCTAAAAATTTCATGTCTCCAATTACACAACTCGCAAATTGAAACAAACAAAACCGAAATAAAAATTGTAAGTAGAGTCATAGTTACACTTTGAAGCTTTCCTCAGCGGCTTAGCAACACGGTGATGAACTCGTCTCTGCTATGGTGGTGGAGCGTCCTTGACTCAGTGCCTTAGAGCTTTGTAGATTGATGGATGGATGGTGTCACGGTCTTGTAGGTGATGGAAGTTTAAGGAGTGAATTGGGCAGAGTCTCGAAAAAGTTTTTGGCTAGGAAGTGATAGGCAATGAATTATCTTGGCTGGGAAGTGATCTTGGCTGGGAAGTGATGCAAATTATGTTATGGACGTTGCCTATTTATAGGGGAGCATTGGTTGGCTTTTGTCGATCATACCCTTCATCATTGGACGGATGGGATTGCATCGTAATTCCTTTAATTTTCCAACTGAAACATCTCCTTTAAGGCCTTAACTCCTCTCATAATGGGGCAATTCCTTTAATTTCCAAGCTGAAACATCTTTCTCTTATTTATTTTCCAGTTGAAACATATTTTTCTTTTATTCCTCAACTGAAAACGTCTTTCTCCTTTATTCCCCAACTGAAAACGTCTTTCTCCTTTATTTCCCTTCTTCATTGCTTGGTCAAATATCTTAATGCTTTCTTTTATGACTCCATCATTGCTGTTTCCAAGAGTTCCACCAGGCAATGTTTCCTACAACAAGCAGGAGAATATCAGAATTTTCTAGAGAAAATAAAGGGAATTAAAATGTAAAGACTGCAAAAACAGTTGACAGTTAGGAATCCTGATCGAGCTAGGATTTTTCATGAATTTTATTTTTTTTCCGCCTATTTCACTCAAAACACTCAACAAGACTCTCAAAATGACCTAATGACTCAAAACACTAAACTAAGGGAAAAATAAGGCTAAAATGAGGCACATAATCAATAATATCGTCACACTTTTTTGCTCCTATCAACTGCCCCACACTTAGCTTTTGCTAGTCCCTTAGCAAAACAAAAATACAAAACAAAACAACGACTCGACAAAAAACAAGTAAATGACTCTACTTCGCCTAACTGTTGTCTCAGAGACTCCAAACTCATGGCTTTCACGTTAAACACTTAATCAAAATTGCATAGATAATTCCATGGTTAATAAACCTGTGACATTCATATGACTAAGAAAGATATGGAGAACTTAAGTTATACAGTGGATGATAGCATGTTTCGAACAAGTCCAATCCAAACTCACAGGGCATACTCTCGATTTTTCTCTCAGAAATGGCTATGCTTAAAAGCTTCACTCTCAAGTATATGCAAGAGAATAAATTGTAAGGCAACAAACAACTTGCATATTTCATCAATAAACGCATTTTGTGAAGAATTATTAAAGACCTCACGAAATGACTAAGAGCACAAATGGACCTAAACCATAAGCTCGACTGCGTACCTGACTCCACTAACCAAAGATTGCCCATCTCAAGGATCAAGTCAGCACTTAAAATAGGTTGTAATGGGGCTAAGCTAGGGTTTTCGAAATGAAGATTAAGGATACAAAAATCCTAAGGACCTAGCAGAGCATATAAGGACCACCTTATGTCATCATTTTTGTAGACCAAATATCATTGTTTTGGACCAAACTTTCACTCTAACCAACATGGGAATGGACAAAGGCATAATTTTCAACTTTGAGCCTTCTACAAATTTGAAAGTCCAAAACCACACTTCAACAATTTCCCAAGAGTTTTCTTTTCAATTTTTCTTCTATTTTGCCGCTTTTCTTTTTTTCATTTTCATTTTCATTTTCATTTTCTTTCATTTTTTTTTACAGCAAATTTTTTTTTTTTTCTCTTCTTTTTTTCTTGGATTTTCCCTAGCCCACACTTGTCTTTCATCGTCACCCCTACATACTATGTCATGCTCTACTAAGTCCTTAAGACAAGGGTAGAGATATCCTGTACTAAGCTCATGGTAGGGTAGTGAGGGTGATGAAAAAAAGGTTTTCAACGTAGGTAGGGTAGTGAGGGTGATGAAAAAAAGGTTTTCAACGTAGGCTCAAAGGGGTTCATTCTAAGGAGTCCCACGATGGGCACAATTGGGGACACATGCTTGTTTGGCTATGGTGGTTACCCTAATGCCTTCTATCCTATCCAGGATAAGTGCATATTATGGCATACAAGTTTTGACAGTCACAACAGCCGAGTTCTAGTACTCTCTAGTCCAGTAAAATCTATGGCACATGATCATTGGATTTTCAAAGAATGATGAGGTTTTGCAAATACAGCCATGAAATTATGAATTTATCAATAAGCACTCGAAAAGAAAGTATTGTAGCTCAACAACTCACTTTGGGTCAAATGAATCAGACTTAATCCTAGCATGCTTAATGAACCAAGTTACAATCCTATCTCAAATCTTCATACAAGCATCACAATGTTGATTAACCACAGAATTCAATTAAGTCCTATTTTGATTGTGAAAACCTTCAGCCATGAATTCAGAGACATGTTCATCCTAGACGTTAGGGGCACCCTAAGACTCAAACACACAAAAAGACTCTAAAACCAATTTTTTTTTTTTTCTAAACTAAAATAAAGGTGTAAACTAAAATAAAAGTGTAAACCCACCCCACACTTAGAATCTACATTGTCCTCAATGTAGGCAAGAAATATGGTATATAAACCCTAAATATTTTTTTTTGGGGGGGGGGGCTACGAAAATAATGGAAGGGTAAAATAAACAAACAATAAACAAGGACACAACTACAATTCAACCTAAGCAAGTGAAGGGACAGAAATGTCAAACTCTCATTGATGGCTCCTTCACAGCTTCGGTTGAAATGGGTTGCCTCCCATACAGCGCTTAATATTTATAGTCCTTCAGCCTGGACTCTTCTCCTTGTTCACACGTCATGGGGTGCCTCCTGGAGGGGTATCTCTTCCAATGTATGCCCCACCACGGACTCATAGTAGAGCTTGAGACGATGCCCATTTACCTTGAACTCCTTCCCCGTCTTCTCACTCTTGATCTCTACAGCACCATGAGCAAACACATTTGTAACTATAAATGGGCCAACCCAACGAGAACGAAGTTTACCCGGGAATAGCTTAAGTCTGGAATGGAATAACAGAACTTTCTGGCCCACTTGGAAGCTTTTTCCGCGAATCATTTTGTCATGGTAGGCCTTTGTCTTCTCCTTGTAGATGCATGAAGCATCGTAGGCCTCATTCCTTATCTCCTCAAGCTCAGTTAGCTGTAGCTTCCTATGTAGGCCCGCTTTATCATAATCCATGTTGAACTTCTGGACAGCCCACCAAGCCTTATGCTCTAGCTCCACTGGAAGGTGGCATGCCTTTCCGTAGGCCAACCTAAAGGGAGACATCCCAATAGGCGTTTTGTAGGCCGTTCTGTAGGCCCACAATGCATCATCCAATCTCTGGCTCCAATCCTTCCTTGTCGGGCCCACTGTCTTCTCGAGTATCCTCTTAATCTCCTTGTTGGATACCTCTGCTTGGCCACTGGTCTGAGGGTGGTAGGGCGCAGACACCTTATGGATTACCCCATACTTCTTCAGCAAAGCCTCGATTGTACGGTTGCAAAAGTGAGAGCCTCCATCACTGATTAGCACACATGGCACTCCAAACCTGGAAAATATGTTAATTTTCAAGAAACCTGCAACCATTTTTGAATCGTTAGTCCTGGTGGCTTTTGCTTCCACCCACTTTGATACATAGTCCACAGCCAATAGTATATATAAACAACCATTAGACGAGGGAAATGGGCCCATAAAGTCAATGCCCCAAACATCAAAAATTTCTACATTTATTATTGGGCTCATGGGCATTTGATCTTTTGGGCCAAGATTACTAGTCCGTTGGCACCTATCACAAGAAATACAAAACAAGTTTGCATCCTTGAAGATAGTGGGCCAATAAAATCCACAATCTAAGACCTTCAAGGCTGTTCTACGAGGCCCAAAGTGGCCTCCACAAGCCTCACTATGGCAAAATGACAGAATTGACCTATGCTCAGACTCTGGGACACATCTCCTAATGACTTGGTCACTACAATGTTTCCATAAATAGGGCTCATCCCAAATAAAATGCGTAGCCATTTTCTTCAATTTATCCTTACTAGCTTTGGAAAGTGTGTCAGGAAATGTCCTAGTGACTAAATAGTTAACTATATCCGCATACCAGGGCACATTAACCTCTATCCCAAAGAGCTGCTCATCTGGGAAAGTTTCCTGTAGGGGTTGGACGTCCTCCTCATGTACTATCCTGCTCAAATGGTCCGCCACAACATACTCGCTGCCCTTCTTGTCCTTGATCTCTAGGTCAAACTTCTGAAGCAACAGGTTCCATCGAATCAATCTAGGCTTGGCCTCCTTCTTGATCATCAGATATCTCAAGGCTGCATGGTCAGAGTAAACAATTACTTTAGAGTGCAATAAATAAGAACGAAACTTATCTAAAGCAAAGACTACAGCCAAGAGTTCTTTTTCAGTGGTGGAGTAGTTGAGCTGGGCGTCGTTGAGGGTCCGAGAAGCATAGTAAATAGCATAGGGCTTCTTATCCTTCCTCTGGCCCAACACAGCTCCAACAGCATAGTCCGATGCATCACACATAAGCTCGAAGGGTAGACTCCAATCCGGAGGGCATATGATGGGGGTCGTGGTCAACAACTCCTTGAGCTTGTCAAACGCCTTCTTGCAATCCTCATTGAACACAAAGGGCACGTCCTTTTGCAATAGGGCACACATAGGTCTCGCCACCTTGGAGAAGTCTTTGATGAACCGCCTGTAAAATCCTGCATGGCCAAGAAAAGAGCGTACCTCCCTCACAGTTGTGGGGGAGGGTAAGTGACGTACAAGATCAACCTTAGCCTTATCTACCTCAATGCCCCTAGAAGATATTATGTGTCCTAACACTATTCCTTGTGTCACCATGAAGTGACACTTCTCCCAATTCAGCACAAGGTTAGTTTCTACACACCTCTCAAGTATCAATCCTAGATTCTCTAAACAAGTATCAAAATCTTTACCGAAGACACTAAAGTCGTCCATAAAGACTTCAATAATATCTTCAATGTATTCTGAGAAAATGGAAAGCATACATCTTTGGAAAGTACCTGGTGCGTTGCATAAGCCGAAGGGCATGCGCCTATAAGCAAATGTCCTAAAGGGGCATGTGAAGGTTGTCTTCTCCTGATCCTCATGGGCTATGCAGATCTGGTTGTACCCGCTATATCCGTCCAAGAAGCAATAGTAGGAATGGCCCGCTAAGCGCTCCAACATCTGGTCAATAAAAGGCAAGGGCATATGATCCTTCCTCGTTGTGGCCTTCAGCTTCCGGTAGTCAATGCATACCCTATGACCAGTGACTAATCTCTGGGGCACTAGCTCATTATCCTCGTTCTTCACCACTGTCACCCTAGACTTCTTGGGCACCACTTGCACTGGAGAGATCCACTTACTATCAGAAATGGGGTAGATCACCCCACAATCTAGCAACTTGATCACCTCATCTTGGACCACCCTCATCATGGACGGATGTAGACGTCTTTGGGATTCTCTTGTGGGCTTGGCGCTATCTTCTAACAAGATCCGGTGGACACACGTGGTTGGGCTGATCCCCTTGATATCTGCCAGAGTCCAACCAATGGCAGTCTTGTGTTTCTTCAACACGTCCACCAACTTTCTTTCTTGCTCTACCTCGAGCGTTGATGATATGATCACTGGGAGGGTCTCCTTTTCTCCTAGGTACTCGTACTTCAAATGCTCAGGGAGTACCTTCAATTCCAACTTGGGTGCCTGAGCAATAGAGGGTAGCATTTTATTAGTAGCAACCGGAATTGACAAATAGGAAATTGACCTCTTTATAGGCTAAGCCTCCAGTGAGGCCACAGTCTTGATCACTCTAGGCTCCTCAACATCCCACTCAACCTTGGGGATAGGTTCCCCATTTGCATCATATCCGACCCCCTCCTCTAGGGTCATAGCCAATTCATCCTCAACCATTGCTTCAGAGAAAACCTGCGCGAGTGAATCAACTACATCAATAGCAAAGCAAGGTTTCAAATCAGAAACAGGGTACCTCATGGCTTCAAGAATGTTGAAGCGTATAACATCACCATCGAACTCCATGGTGAGAGTCCCTTTGTACACGTCGATTTTAATTCTTGCAGTCCTCATAAAGGGACGCCCTAAAAGTAATGGTGTGGTATTTAGGGGTAATTCCTCCATGTCCAATACGTAGAAATCCGCAGGGAATATCAGATGGTTTACCTGCACAAGAACATCCTCAACATACCCTTGAGGGTATTTGTTAGACCTATCAGCAAGTTGAATGACAACATTATCCCTCTTAAGAGGGCCTAGACCTAGGGACACATACAAATTATAAGGCATAACATTTATGGATGCCCTTAAGTCTAACATCACATTTTCAAACCTGGTGTCACCAATGATACAGGGAACAGAAAAACTCCCTGGGTCCTTCAACTTTGGGGGTAGCTTCCTCTGGATAACGGCTAATACCGTCTTGCTCATTTTCACCACCTCCTTCTCTCTTGTCTGCCTCCTTGTGGTGCATAGCTCCTTCAAGAACTTGGCTTATTTAGGCACCTGTTTGATGCACTCGATCAAGGGCATGTTCACTTGAACCTTCTTGAAGATTTCCAAGATCTCTTGATCAGATTTATCTTTCTTCGTCTTGGCAAACCTGCTTGGGAAAGGTATAGAAACAACGGGGTTAGTCTTAACTAAACCACTAGAGTTAGGAATTGTACCTTTGGGTGCCTTAGCTTGGGGCAAGTCAACTTCCACCCTTGATGTAGCTGGGTCCTTCTCAACATCCTTCTTAGACACCTCCAAAACGTCTTCTTCTTCATTATGGGCCGCTTGGGCCTTCTTGTGGGCTCTGGGAGAGTCAACTAGTATGCGCCCACTCCTAGTGATGATGGCTTGGGCGTGCTTATTCCTTGGGTTAGGCACTGTGTTGCTTGGAAGTATCCCTGTTTCAGCAATCCGGCCCATGAAATCCACCACTTGGCCCATTTGATTCTTGAGCTCTACAATATCCTTTGAATGGGTCGCCTGTCCTACAACCAAAGCTTGAGTAGCCGTGTTAAGTTGTTGTTGCCCCGCAGCAAGGGACTTCAACAGTTCATCATAATTAGGGGCACTCAAAGTATTAGAAACAGGAGGTGGAGGGACAGAATTGGGAATACCAAAAGTTTGAGGTACCTGAGGCCTCAAAAACAAACCTAGTGGGCGCTGAGAATTCTGACCTGGGCCCTGAGGTGGTCTCAAGGTGTTATCATTGTTGGCCCAAAGAAAGTTGGGGTGGTCTCTGAGCCCAGGATTGTAAGTATTGGAGTAAGGGTTGTACCTCAAGCCTCCTTGACCTCCTTGATACCCTAGGGCGTTAACAGATTCCCATCCTTCTGGAGAGGCAAGCTGGGGACATTTATCTATGGGGTGCCCTTGAGTCGAGCACATCCCACACACTTGAGCCATTGCTCCTCCTCCATTAACGTTTAAGACTTGAGACAACAGAGTAGACATCTTGTTGACCTTGTCTTCAAGAACAGAGTTAGTGGACACCTCATGTACCCTCCGTTGAGAGGAAAGCACCCCCTCATATTGTTGATAGTTTAGTGCACGATTAGTAAGTCGCGCCTTGGCATCAGCAGGTGTCTTATCCATAAAGGATCCTCCAACAGCAGCATCTAACATACCATGCTCATTAGCAGTGAGTCCTTCATAAAAATACGTAAGGAGGGACCCCTCACTCATCCCATGGTTAGGGCATGATGCTACAAGGCTCTTAAACCTGTCCCAATAATTGCAGAAATTCTCCTCATGTCCTTGCGTAATTCCACTAATCTGCTTCCTCAAAACAGTGACCTTTGAGGCAGGAAAGTACTTCGTAAGGAACTCGCCCTTCATCCTATCCCAAGTGTTGATAGTCCCAGCAGGCAGCTCAAATAGCCAAGTCTTGGCCTTGTCCTCCAAAGTAAAGGGAAATGCCTTCATCTTCAAGATATTGATATCAGCTCCTTTAGGGCACATACTCCCACAGACAAACTCAAACTCCTTGAGATGCTTGTTGGTGTCTTCACTACTCATCCCATGAAACTTGGGTAGGTGATGCAGAAACCCACTCTTTAACTCAAAATCATCATTAAGCCCCTCTCCTGGTTCTGGATAGGCAATGCATAAGGGCGCAGCACCCCCACCTGTAGGATTAGACAGTTGCCTAATAGTCTCAGCCATTGGTGCCTGTACTTGCTCAACACGGGCGTGCTCTTCCTTTTCTTCCTCTTCAGTGACCTCCTCTTCTTCCTCTTCAAAGACTTGTTCTTCTCCTTCTTCAGAATGGTCAGGTTTGTTGATCTCCTCGGTTGATCTAGTTGAGGAGTTATAACCTGAATAGCTAGAGTCCTGAGAATCCCTCCTTTCTAGAGGAGGGCGGTCTGAAAAAGTGAGTTCTGCCTTTTGCCTAGCACGTTCCAATTTTTCAAAGAGCTCCTTAGTCTTATCAGAGACAGTGGACATTCATGGACCTTTAAGACCAAATCAAGTGTTAGTAACATGTACAAGGTTCGAAATACAAACATTATGTCTTTCCTACTTTCTAAGTTACTTTTATATTTACATACTTAGGTACTGGAACAGAGGACCTCGTTTGTGCAATGGGACTATAGAACAGCTACCCTCCACAAAGTCATGTTTAATCCAATATACCTTAAGCAGGTCACACATCATTTTTATTTTTTTTATTTATTTATTTATATAAACATAGTTAATAACTCAATTGATTCCAAGTTGTAAGTCGAGCCCAATAGAAACCACTACTATTGGTGAGATACGATATAGGGATAGTTGCCCAGACATAAGTCTCTTTCCTTTGTTTCAGAAGGCCGAATGGCCAGATTAAGAGGTAAGTGAGAGGGAGGACTCATTTTAGTGATACTACGGAGGCTACTCCCTCATTGAGGTTTAGGCCCCTATCGGCTACTCCCACATAGTGGTTTAGGCTCATTCTATAGTATCTCTGAGATCCAATTGAACCCATCACCCAGGGTCCTAATCTAAGACACCATCCGTATGCCCCTTACTCAGCTGGGAAATTAACTTATGTGTTAGACCGTTCTCCAAGTGCTAATAAAGGCCGCCCTCAACCTCAAGAGACCTGAGTAAGGTACTAATGAAGGGTTTAGGCCAATATTAACAAAAGGGCCCTTGTCTACTCATACGATTTTACATACTTACAACAATTAAGTATTTAGCTAAATTCATAACCTAAGTATATTAATCTAAGTGAAACACATACAATTTACAACATGCTAATAAAATAAAATAAAAAAATAAAAAAAACTCATTATACAATTTACAATATGCTGAAAAAAAAAAAATCTAAGTGAAACACATTCAATTTACAATATGGTTAAAAAAAAAACAACTTCTACAAATTGTACAACAATGATAAAAGACATGCTTAATTTTGTAACACTCATAAAACTTAAACTAAATCACAACCTAACCGAAATCGCAATTTGTCACCATTCCACAAGTATGGTACAAAAATTAGCATGCATTCTTTATACAACAAAATCGATGACACTTTAAGTGCAAGGGATTTTAACAATCCCCGGCAACGGCGCCAAAAATTGATGCGGCTGAAATAGCCTCACAATTTTACCCTGCAAAATGTAATTGTCAGTATAGGATAAGCAAGGATCGTTCAGTCTGGGGATTGTAGGGTACACCTACACAAAAAGGTCAATTAACAAATAAAAAAATAAAATGGGGGGTTATGAATTTTGGTTCCTAATCTACTTAAAATAAAAACAAAACAAATAAAACTATCTACAATGATCGACTTCCCTAACCTAGACCAATACTACTCGGAAATTACTAAGTGTAATAACAGAAAATCCATTTCAACATGCTACAAAAATGTGCCCATCTTTAATGCTAGATAAGAGCTCAAATGAAAAGCCTCAGTGGATCAATCCACTTATCTGATTCATTCTAATGTAGGCATGGATCAGAAAAGTCCTTACCAAGCCTAATACTACTAATTTTCGAAAACACTCAGCGTAATTCTCTTAACTAGTAGTATTATCTAACCCTCGAATCAACTCACACATGCAAATTTACCATTACACATAGAATTTAACACGTAATTTCCAGAATCATTTAATCATTAAAGCATGATTTTGACCACCCGTTAGAACAAATTACTACTTGTTTAACTCAGCGTCTTAACAAATAACAATTACTCTTGGCAAATTAAGCAAACACACAAGAACTCTCACCGTTATTCTAGCATGCAAACTTATGAACCTAACTCTGAAAATTACCTAAACACGTAAAATGGCACAAGATTGTAACATGCATCATAAAAGAATTCTCGAAATTAACTCAATAATAAACTGAAAATCTAAAAAATATTAATAAAAATATTCTGAAAATTTCATGTCTCCAATTACACAACTCTCAAATTGAAACAAACAGAACCGAAATAAAAATTGTAAGTAGTCATAGTTACACTTTGAAGCTTTCCTCAGCGGCTTAGCAACACGGTGATGAACTCATCTCTGCTATGGTGGTGGAGCGTCCTTGACTCAGCGCTTTAGAGCTTTGTAGATTGATGGATGGATGGTGTCACGGTCTTGTAGGTGATGGAAGTTTAAGGAGTGAATTGGGCAGAGTCTCGAAAAAGTTTTTGGCTAGGAAGTGATAGGCAATGAATTATCTTGGCTGGGAAGTGATCTTGGCTGGGAAGTGATGCAAATTATGTTCTGGACGTTGTCTATTTATAGGGGAGCATTGGTTGGCTTTTGTCTATCATACCCTTCATCATTGGACGGATGGGATTGCATCGTAATTCCTTTAATTTTCCAACTGAAACATCTCCTTTAAGGCCTTAACTCCTCTCATAATGGGGCAATTCCTTTAATTTCCAAGCTGAAACATCTTTCTCTTATTTATTTTCCAGTTGAAACATATTTTTCTTTTATTCCTCAACTAAAAACATCTTTCTCCTTTATTCCCCAACTGAAAACGTCTTTCTCCTTTATTTCCCTTCTTCATTGCTTGGTCAAATATCTTAATGCTTTATTTTATGATTCCATCATTGCTGTTTCCAAGAGTTCCACCGGGCAATGTTTCCTACAACAAGTAGGAGAATATCAGAATTTTCTAGAGAAAATAAAGGAAATTAAAATGTAAAGACTGCAAAAACAGTTGACAGTTAGGAATCCTGATCCAGCTAGGATTTTTCATGAATTTTATTTTTTTCCGCTTATTTCACTTCAAACACTCAACAAGACTCTCAAAATGACCTAATGACTCAAAACACTAAACTAAGGGAAAAATAAGGCTAAAATGAGGCACATAATCAATAATATCGTCACACTTTTTTGCTCCTATCATGATGAAAGAGAAGGGAAGGAAGATGGAGGAAAAGAGTAGAAACATAATGGGATATGCCGATCTGGGGATGAGGATGGAGAGAGAGAAAAAGCTCTCTTGATTTTTCTTATATTAAATAGTCTGACAAATAATAAAATAATATTTAAATTTAACATATCTGCTGGAGTAAAAATTTGTCAAAAATGACATTTGACACATCAACTGTCAAATTTGAATTTGACACAAGCATTTTAACACTACCATTGGAGATGCTCTGAAAGCAAATTATCAACAGGTCTTCCACCTCCTGCCAACATCTTGCCTTCAAAATCACGAACCACAAATCCAATTCCACCTTTCCTAGAACTCGGATTGAAAGAGCCATCAAAGTTGATCTTAATACAACCAATAGGAGGACAGTTCCACTTCTGAACTCTTGCATGTCAATCACAGTCAGTCTTGGTATTGTGAAACCTGAAATCAGCTAGTCCTGACATAGACCTGATAATCACGTCACTTGCCAGACCCCTCTTATTATCCCAAACTCGGTTGTTTCTCTCTTTCCACACACCCCAAAGCAAGTAGAGCAGTTCTCCAAAACTTTGAGAAGACAAGTTCTTCATACAGTAATATAACCAATTAACCACATCAAGGGATAAAGCTTCATTTGAGTAGCATACCTGGTTAAAAGATGCATTAGGCTGCAACACTTTCTTAGTGAAGAAGCAGTCTCTGCACAGGTGCACCGTAGTCTCCATCTCATTATCACAGAGGACACACAGTTCAACTCTTTTAGAAGCTATACGGTCCAATGATGGTAATATGTTGTGACAAATTTTCCAAATGTGTACTTTAGTAGAATTTGGAACTAGTGTTTTCCAAAGCTTCTTCCAAAAGTTCGAAACAAGAGGGAGAAGAATAGGAATCCTTGAGAGAGAGTGACTAGGCAAATCGGTATGCAGTCTTTACTGAAAATTTACCATTCCCTTCTAGCCTCCATGCCAATCTATCAGCTAAGGCACGCACACTTAAAGGTATGGCCAAAATTGCCTCGGCCTCTCCGTTAATAAAATTATTACGTACCCACTGCAAAAATATTATCTTGTTGAATGATGTTGACATTTAGTGTGCCTATTCAAACAAGGTTTACTTATAGAATTGTAATAGGAGAGAAGGTTCTAGATTTCCTAGTTATATTCGGATTCTATTTCCTTGTGTGACAAGATTATGTACTTTGTAAATCTCTATATAAAGGGCTCCTATTATCAATAATAGAACACACAATTCTCTCATCAATCTCTCTGAATTCCAATTTCCTTAAACACATTATCAGCACAATGCCTAACCCTAAACCTAAACCTAATAGCCAAAACCCTAAATCCGAATATAAAACCTTAAGTCATTTTCTGCCCCTGCCACACACCTTGAAGCCCTTGACATAAGGAGTCCGGAACCTGCAGAAACACCACCAGAATTGGCCGGAAACATACCGAACCTGCCGCCACTAGCCAAAAACCACCCGCAACGATCTATCCACCGGTTCACTAAGTTCCAGACCTCCGATTGCCACCAAATTTTGCCAAAAGCAGCGTCTCATCCCAGGATTCAGGAATTGGAAGCAGAACCCTAAGAACCGATCCGGAAGTCCCTGAACAGGCCACCACAATGACTGATCCTTTCTGCAGAAAAACCTGCAGAAACATTTTTTTTCCCCAATTTTCCCTGTTCCGGCCAACACCGACTGCCGGCAGCCATCCCCAGCTGCACTGGTCAACCCTAGCACGCCTGCACGTGTTCCCAAGCTTCAATCAACAAGTATTTACATTAAGGCTCCTGCTTTCTAGAATTTACTTTCTCCTCTTTCTTTTCCTTCGAGGACTTAAAACCTCCGTTCTCCTCCATCCCACCTTTCTATAACGTGGGTTCGATTCTATAAAAGCGGAATTGTGGGGATTCACACTATATGAACTAAGAATAGTTCATAGACTTCGGACTAAGAGCGTCCGTAAGCATTGATTTATACGAACTAAGAGCGTTCGTAGACTTCGGACTAAGAGCGTCCAGGAAATCGATTTCTTGGTAGCATAGCTCGGAAATCTTATTAATATTAGTTTTCGTGGAAGCATTGACTCCGAAACTAATTTGTTCTTGTTTCACTTTTTAGGAAGTCAAACTCAAATGGACTCAATTTTGTTCCATTGGATTATGCAGGAAAAAGGTACTTAATATGGGCTGTTAAAGTTGAGATCCACCTTATTGCCCGAAATTTGTTGCACACAATCCAAGAGCTTTGTTATAAAGAAACAGCTCCAGACCCTCAAATTGAGATCGATAATTCTAGGGCACTTGCCCTAACGAAACGTCATATGGATAGTGATCTTCAGTCTGAATTCATGAATGAGAATAGCGCTATAAAACTTTGGCAAGCGCTTCGTGAACGTTATGGCAATGTTCCTGACTCCATCCTTCTGAATCTTGAAGCAGAATGGAATGATCATCGTTTCTCTGACTTCGATACAGTCATGCAATTTTATTCGGAAGCCCTCCGCATCAAAACAACAATGCTTCTTTGTGGAAAGACTATCACAGAAGAACAATTGATTGGGAAAACCCTCAATACCTTCCCTGTCTTTGCTATGAGGTCCTCTAATTTATTCCGGACTCATGTAAATGCAAGACAAATCACAAGTTTTCAACAGCTTATTGAAGCTATGGCCACTGCTGAAAGACATGGCAACGAGCTTGTGAGAAGAGAAATTGATAGGCTTCGATATGGCCATTAAGAGCATCGTCCCATGGCTAGAGAAAGTCTTCATAGACGTCATGATCCATACGATCGAAATGCTCATGAAGGTAATCGCCAAAAGCGACAATCAATCTATCATAGGAGCCGTGACTTTGAGGGATGAAGGGTTGTAAACCATGGAGCCAACGTTGGCCATGGTTATAATTTCCCAATGCCTCAGGTCCTAGGGACCATGCATATTGCGCCAGTGTGCCTCAATAAAGGGAGAATCCTCTTCATGGTGTCTATTTCTGATATGGAACGTCTGATCAATGGACCTGAGTTTGCAATGTACATAAGAAGGTAGCCGTCTCATAATGATCAAGACATCGAGTCAAAGAAGACTTCAAATCTGGCGATGAAGATAAAATGCCACAGATTATATTTAGTATAGTCTTTTATTCTCCAAGAATTATGTAATGGCAATTGTGACTTAATCAATAAATGACAATTTGTCTTAGCTCTTTCTCACTAGGCTCACCTAATTAAGTATGATGTCTAGGAAACTAGTTGAGAATAGTGGTACTTAAGCGAGCTTTTCTCCACCGACATCTCTTCTTACTTTCCTAGTCATAGTTACCAAAAGATTGAGTGACCACAATTTGTCTTAGTTTGATTTTATGTTGGATTAGATTTTTGGTTACAAAACTTTGATGTAATCATAATAAAGTGGCGATTCTTTAATGTCTTAGACATGCCTTAATTCGAACTTTATTATTTTAAAGATATAAGAGCCAATATTTTTTATTGTGAGAATGGACAAGAGTTCCTTTGCATAACCTCTAATGACTACGGACATAAACGAGTATTAGAGAAACTTATGTGTCGTTCTAGTGGGTTGTATGCAACCACTATTCGAGTTATTGAATCCAACCATGTCATGAGAGATGACTTATGGGATTCTGACACATATAGGATTTGGCATGACCGTTTGAGACACCCAGGTCATGATATGATGATCCGGATACTAAAGACTTCACATGGACATCCATTATTCAGAACGAAGAGAAGTAAGAACCAAAAATTGGTTAAAGGAGCTGCATCCACGCCTCACGGCTCCATGACTGTGCAAGACCAGCCACATATGGCTGGCGCCGCCTACCCCCTACTACTACAACATGGCATTGATGCCATGCACCCTAATTCATCTCCTTCTTTCACTTCTAAAGTCAATTGTGACTTCATGGCTAAACCAAAGTCATCATTGGTTGCTTCTAAAGCCAATCTTTTGTTCTGCAAAGCCTGCACTTTAGCAAAATTAGGATCGAGACTATCCTATGCAAAAGAACCCAAAGGAAATAATTCCATTCTTACAAAGAATCCAAAGGGATTCAGTGGACTGATTCAACCAACTTGCGGACTGTTTAGATATTTTATGGTGTTGGTTGATGAGTAGACACACTGGTCACTTGCCGCGCTATCATCCTCATGTAAAGATGCTTATGCTCAAACTCCTGGCCCAAATCATATGGCTATGGGCTCACTACCCGGATCATCTCATTCAGTCAATTCGACTTGCCAATGCTAGAGAGTTTCAGTCAAAGACTTTTGATGACTATTGCATATCATTGGAGATTGATGTTAGACATCATATTTCAATGTACACACCCAAATAGTCTAGCGGAAAAGTCACCATTAAAAGACTATGATGGTAGCCCGAACATTGGTAATGTGCACCAATATTTCTGCTTGGGATATGCAATATCACATGCAGCTATGCTAATTAGTCTACGACCTATAGCCACTAAACCTTTATTTGCGTTACAGCTAGTGATTGGGTACGAGTCTAATATCTTGTACTTACGCATATTTGAGTGTGCAGTTTATGTGCCAATCGCGCCACCACAACTCATCAAAATGGGTCATTCGTAACGAATGCATATATATTTGTGTTTGGATATAAATCTCCAACTATCAGTCCGCTATGTAGAACCCTTGACAGGCGATCTCTTTTCTACTTGATTTG
Organism: Rosa chinensis; assembly: GCF_002994745.2. Lineage (NCBI taxonomy): Eukaryota > Viridiplantae > Streptophyta > Magnoliopsida > Rosales > Rosaceae > Rosa > Rosa chinensis. Next base: position 42,915,923 of record NC_037091.1, read on the forward strand.
CGGATTGTCACTTTGATGAGACAGTCTTCCCGTCGTTAGGGGGAGATTAGAACGTTAACGTTCAACAGGAACGACAAGAATTGTCATGGTCTGTCCCCACTGTGTCTCATTCTGATCCCCAAAAGTGACGAGATCACATATACCTGCTGTAAACATGCCTGCAAAGATAAATGTCCCCTCAAAAGGACATGGCACTACCTAAAGGAGTTGGGCATGGCGCCGCCGCCATGGATGATGGCATGGTGATGCCACAAAGTGGTATGATGGTGTCACAGGCCATGGGTTCCGCTAGAGAGCGTAGGAGACCCATAGGTTCGATGGATCCTCGCCCTAGAAAGAGAGCGAGTTTCGCACAACCTGATCCATTGATCATTGATACTCAAAATCCGTCTCATTAGAATATTCTGGATTGTGGTTATGTCCAAGAGACATCGTTGGGAGAAGCCTTAATGTTAGAATCAATTCCTAAGAATATAGAGATCTCTACAAACTACATTAGTGTACATGAGGACGTGGGATTATTGAGACCAATGACATTGAACCTTACTCCGTTGAAGAATGCCAACGTAGAGAAAATTGACCTAAATGGAAAGATGCAATCCAGATTGAATTGGATTCACTAACGAAAAGGAAAGGTTTCAGGCCGGAGATGCTGATACTTCCATGTTGACATAAATAGGTATTCGTTAAAAAGTGTGATGAGAAAAAAGAGACTATAAACTCGCCTTATGGCACAAGGATTCTCATAAACTCCCTGGAATCGACTATGAGGAGATATATTCTCTCATAATGGATGTCATTGCACTCCACTACCTTGTCATTTTGACAGTTTCTGAATAACTGAACATGCAGCTTACGAATGTGGTCATTACGTATATTTATAGGGATCTAGATATAAAAATATACATGAAGGTCACTGGTGGACTTCATTTACCTAAACTAAGTGGCTCTAGACCACAGAGCGTGTTTGCAATGAGGTTCAAATGCTCACTAAAGTACGTGACTACTTAATTGGGAAATGATATGATGAACTATGCCCATGCGTTTCCATGACAAGTTTCGGATTTGCAATTGTCGCGGTCTATGTTGATAAACATAATTGGAACCCTTGATGAGTTATGGAAAATCACTGAACACCTGAAATCTGAGTTTGAGATGAAGGACCTCGGAAGAACACGGTTTTGTTTGGATTTAGAACTTTGCATACCGTGTCAATGGATGTTTAGACGTTTTGATATATTCAATCCTGTAAGTACTCCCATGGTCATCTGTAGTCTTGACCCTAAGAGGGATCCGCTTCATCCCAGGGATGATGATGAAGAAGTGTTAATGGCATAAGTGCCCTACCTAAGTGCAATAAGCGCATTATTATACTTAACACAATACAAGACCGGACACCTTATTTGTTGTGAACTTGTTGGCTAGATGTAGCCTTGCACCAAAGCAACACCATTGGACTAGTGTAAAGACAATCTTTCGTTACTTCAAATGTACGATAGATATGAGCTTGTTTTATCCCTACAGAGAGAAAAAAATGATGGAAGAATGAGAACAGACCTCATTAGCCTAAGAGGCGCCGTGACTGACAAAGCTGCTGTCGCCAAGGGTGGCCAGCGTCATCCTCCTCCCTTACATCAAAACGATGGTGATGCTTTGATAGGTTTTGCTGATGCAGGGTATCTCTCTGACCCTCACAAATGTTGCTCCCAAAAGGGTTATGTTTTTACCATAAGAAGCACCGCGATATCTTGGAGGTCTACAAAATATACCCTTGTTACTACTTCCTCGAATCATGCGGAGATTATTGCTCTACATGAAGCCGTGCGTGAATGCATATGGCTAAGGTCTGTAATTAGACATATTCGAGGAATTTGTGGTTTGAAGTCTACCACAGATGAACCTACATGCATTTATAAGGATAATGCAACTTGTATCGAACAAATGAAATTAGGTTTCATCAGGGGCGATAACACCAAGCATATATGGCCTATGTTCTTTCATAATCAGCAACAATAATCACGTCTAAAGATTGAAGTAAATCAAATCCGATATGTGGATAATGTAGCAAACTTATTTACTAAGTCGTTACCTAAATCCACCTTCGAGAAACATGTGAAGAACATTAGATTGAGAAAGTTATCCGAACTCCCATGATTGTAGTAATCAGGGGGAGATGTCGACATCAGGGGAACGAATGATGTCTACATGTTTGATCTCGAAGAGTGAAGGATGTGTTGTGCACTTTTTGTCCTTCGTCTAGGGTTATTTTTGTCCCGTTGGGTTTTTGTTACCTGGCAATGTTTTTAACTAGACAACGATCAAAGCGTCATCACCAAGTTTGAGCGGCACAAGGGGGAGTGTTGAAGGATGTTGACATTTAGTGTGCCTATTCAAACTAGGATTTAGTTCTAGAGTTGTAATAGGAGAGAAGGTTCTAGATTTCCTAGTTATATTCGGATTCTATTTCTTTGTGTGACAAGATTATATACTTTGTAAATCTCTATATAAAGGGCTCCTATTATCAATAATAGAACACACAATTCTCTTATCAATCTCTCTGCATTCCAATTTCCCCCCTCCCTCCCCCCCCCCCCCCACACACACACACAACGACCCCACGAGGGGAGCAAAGAAGCAGAATCAAGCGGTATGCAATCAAAATGAAGAAAACCCACTTGTTTGATTAGGAGACAACCAAGGATTGGCACTGCTGATCTCAGTTGTCCCACAATTCACCAAAGAAACAATCTCCTAATGAAATCAAACACTCAAAAAATAGTGATCAAGTATCTGAAATCAAAAATGAAAATTGCTTACAAGCGAAATGGAATGATGGGCAGATCAAGAAGCAGGTGTCCTTCTCTAGAGCAAACACGTAGAGCCAAGCCACACCACTCGGCGTCACAGGCAGCCAACACCTGTCAGGGGCAAAACCAAAACAGAAGAAAGGAGCAAAATAGGAAGCACACTCATTCTCTTTTAATGAGGGAGGATCAAGAGAGGACATTCTTACTTTTTTTTTTTGAAAGGGAAGGACATTCTTACTTTAAGTATTTGAGAATTTTTACTATTTTACACTAGTATATGATCAAATTCAATGATTTCAACCATTGATCATTTAGATTCCTATGCAAGAATTGTGTCTACAAAAAATCAGCCAAATCCATGATCATCTGGTCACTCAAAAGTTTGTAAACAAATGTCATCCGTTAGATAAAATTAAAACCAACATTGTGCTAAACAAATAGTTAAACATTTTTTTATTTGGCTAATTTTTTGTATGATTCATATGTGTGCCCTAAACTAGAGAATGAATGGTGTGATTATTAAAATACACGCTAAAAATAAAAATATCCTCACTTTAAGAGTTTAAGGACGTCATGTCTTGATCCTTCCTTATTTTACCATTTTTTTATTCATCATTTCCACCTTCTATAATTTTCATTTTCGAAATCAGTATGGTTGAGTTTTAGAAAATTTCTTTAAAAAAAAAAAAATACAAATTATTGTCGACAGTGGTCATAGCTTGCATCTGCAAGCGCACTATCGTCTAAGATACCCTTCATATGTTTCACCAGGTTTTCTAGTTGCTCCAAGTCCAAAATTGCATCTTTTAATGTATCAGAGCTCATTGATTCTAAAATTGTGCATCATTTTCATCCAGCTTAAGAATTTAAAATTTTAATCTCTGTCTAACCTGATGTTTTTCTACCCCTTTACATTTACTGCATCTTTACCACCTGGAGCAACCGGTCTTCAAAGAAACCAAGATTGCATCTGAATAAAAGGCTAGAGCAATTCAGATATCAATTTTAAGCATACATTAGCTTCAAAGAACAAACCATGCAGATTATTAGATTAAATGTACAAAATTCAAAATGAGTGAGGCAAGCAATCTTGATGATAATTAGAACCACTTTCATAATTAATGATTTCACTTGATCAGTTTTCTGATTTATTTCACTTGCCCTTATACATGGTAAACAGCAGAAACTATTAAAAGAAAACAAAGTGAAATCAAATAGAGGGAACATTAGTTGTATACTCGTATCCCTTTATTACATGCTTGGAATTTTATCAATTCGGACTCCTAGCCCAAGTTCGCACCCATTTTATTAAGAGAAAAATCTAGAATCATAAAAAACACCACAATCAACAAAAGAGGCAAAGTTTTAACGTGGTTCACCCCAATTTGTCCACGGCAATAATCCACTAATGTCAAAATAAAATGTTCTTTGTTATGTAACCTCGCACTCTCTCTACCATTCTCAACAGAGAACCCCAATTACACCCAAAGCTCACAAACACTAATCTCTCAGTTCTCTCCATGAATTATCAACCAAGAGACTAACGCTCAAAGAACATAAGAATATTTTTGACTACCACAGCTGATGCCATTTTTACCTAGATAATTGCTCAAATCTCAGAAATATGGCTTGATATTTGAAAGTATAACAAGTGCCGAGATGCTCACAATAAGCTCCACAACCATATATGAGTAACTCATACACAAGCCCACAGTACCAAATTGTCCAGGTCCACCAGGACTTGTTTGTTGCTCCCTTCGTTAAGCTTTCATGGAAACACCAAGAGAGCACAAAAATGTGAAATCTGACAGGAGGTTCTTCAATAGCTCGCAGATAATAGAAGGCTTGTTCCCTAGAAACCATGCATACTCGACTAAATGGCTTATCCAAGATGCAGATAAAGATTGTTCTCATTATAGGGCAAAGTTACCGGCCTTTGCGAGAGCCAAACAAACAGCAGCCACCTCAGATCAGGAATTTGGTGCTCCAGTTCCTTAATCCTTTGGGACACCAAGTAAGAGAGGATAGGAGTCAGAGTGGACATTAGGAAAAGAAAAAAAAAACATTTAATTCCCCAAACTGACCAGAACAAATCGATCAAAAAATTAATTAAAAGTTTAAAACCCACATAGAAGAAAGCATTAAATCAACATCAAAGACATGGTTTGCAAAGGAAAAACTTATCCAGGGTTTTACCTCAGATATATGAATGGTATCATTATGTAAAGGTGAATCATTATTGTACCACAAAGTGCTACTTGCAAGCAGATGATTACAGAGATTGGAAATACAGAGTAGTTGAAACTAATAAAAGGTTACTGGTGTTAAATTCTATTTTGCTAAGTTTAGTACACAAGATGATTGATCTTGAAAGTTTATGAAACACTTGACTACTAAGAAAGAGAAGAAAAAGAAAACCCCATCAAAAGAGGGAAAATAAAAGGAATAAAATAGAACATGAGACAGCATTATATGCAATGAAACGAATACATGCATAAGATGCAGAACTGAAGTACCTGAACTTAGTTTGCACCATGTCAAGTACCTGAACTTAGTTTGCACCATGTCAAGTTAAGCTGTTTGATCTTCCATTTGAGCAGGATGGAGCAACCTAGTGAGAAATTACAAATGATGCCAAAACAATTATAAAGCCAGCACTGCAGTAAGTAAATAGCCTATAGAGCAGAGTACAACGCATTTGAACGCTGGTGAATCAAATTAAAGAGGAACACCAGGAGGGAAGAAGAGGTAGGGGTTTGAAAAGCTTACAATGATTTTAGGAACTGATTTAACTTAGAACATCAATGGAAGTAATCATGCACAACTGAAATTTCAAACACTCAAGGCAAATGTTTCCCCTGGAACTTAAACCCCATGAAAGTCCCACTGTGCTAGTTTAAGGAGGTCTCTCATAGCTTCAATGCAGACCTGATTTCAAAAAGATGATTCGTCAGTGCTGAGGAAAAGAAATAGAGGAGGATAACAAGTTTACTTCTTTTATTAAATGCTTCAAACAGCTTTTCCACAACAGAGCAATTACACACTTGCTACACTGAATAGTTGTGAAGGAAAGAATCTGTGGATAATTTACAGTTGTGGAAGTGAAAGGGATCTCGAAAGTTTACAGTTGATTTTAAACAAAGATCTGACCATCTAGGATATCAATGTTAACTTTGGCATCCATCCAGATTATTGGAATACAAGTAATCTCACAATTGGGACCCCTCAGCATAACTTCACATAGATGGTGAAAACCAATAATTTCCAGATGCAGTAATACGGTGAGGTTCCTGCTAGATTTAGTGGTAAGTAATGAATGAGGGTTTGAAGTTGTCTGGCAGGCACTTTACTCACAAGAATTGCCATTGAACATCTCTCCCTCAACCCAAAATGAGAACAATAATGTTACATCCTTACCAATGTCTTTTTGGTTATACTAGAGGATGAACTTCCCCATCACAAAAACTAGTACTTACAAAGGAAAATAAATAATGGGACACTAGAAATGAGGATGACCGATAAGTTAAATAACTAGATGAAGGTGATACAGGGAACAAGAACATACGCAAATTGCTCATTTGAGAATGATACTTACAATCTACATTTGGAATATGGTCAGCCACTCATGTCAGCTGTCCTCATCTTTTGTTTGCATAACTTCCACTTTACGTGGATACTTCTCAGTTTCTCATTCGCATAGCTGATGCTGATTAACACCTGAGACAAAGAAAGTGTCACAGGTTACAACGACTAAACAACTTATTAATAAACTGAAGCAAAGTAATTAAGCAATCATCCTAGTAGGGTTGCATCAATAAATTCCAAGTTCATTTAATAGGCCTGGGCACGGTCCCAGCCCGGCACCTAATTTGCAAGGCCCGGGACCGAGCCCGAATTTTTCGGGTCGGGCTCAAATTTCGTTTTTAAGTTTCAGGGCCCGGACCGCAAAAAACCGGGCCGGTCCTCGGGTTTTTTCGGGCCCAAAAGACTTGTTTTTCTGTTCTCAGATCTAGAACAGATCTTGCTCCAAACCGATTCCTCCACCCTCCAAACTTCCGAAGCCACCTAACCACCAACCATTGAGAGAGAGAGAGAGAGAGAGAGAGAGAGAGAGAGATAGAGATGTTTTGGGGTTGAGTACCAGAGAAAAACTAGAGAGAGAGAGAGATTTTGGGGTTGAGTAACGACAGAAGAAGAATTAGGAATTTCTCTACAATTGATCTAATGGGGAAGGACCGAAGGAGGGCTAGGGAGAGAAGGGAAAAGAAAAGAAAAAAGACAATGGAGAAGAAGAAGAAGAAGAAGAAAAAAACGAAAAAGAAAGACGGGGGGGGGGGGGGGGGGGACTGGAGAGGGATGGGAAAATTGAAAAGAAAGAAGAAGAGAGAGAGTTAGAAAGATGAGGGGTGGGACCCGGAGAGAATTAGAGTAGAGAAGAAGAACGTGGAGAGAGAAGGAGGAAAAGAAAAGTTAAGAGAAGAAAGAGAAGAAGAGAGAGTCAGAAAGAGGACGGGGTGGGACCCGGGGAGAATGAGAGTAGAGAAGAAGAACGTGGAGAGAGAAGGAGGAAAAGAAAAGTTGGTAGGAAGACTAATAAAACATATAAAAAATATTTGTTAATTATTAGTCGGGCCCAACGGGCTTTATTATATTTCAAAACCTCAGACCGGGACCGGACCGGATTTGAGCCTGTTCGGACCGGACCGGAGAATGTTACCAAATTTTTTTTGCAAACCCGGACCGAACCGGGCGGTCCGGGCAGGTTTTTCGGGCTTACGGGTTTTTTCGCCCACCCCTAGTTCATTATTTGTCATAAACATCAGAAGAAAACGATGTTGTGGAAACTTCTTTATCAAGCCACTGGACCATTGGTTTCAGATTACTCTGTATGCAGCTAAAAGAAATCCAATCCTTGTAAATTTGTAAAGGAAAGTTACTTAAATAGTTCCTTAAGTGGCCAGAACGCCTCCTGAACTCCTCCACAGACGGTGGCGCACCGCCGCCGGCCAAAACTCAATATTTCACAAAACTCCCAACATCAAAAAGCTTCATCTAAGCATGCTTGTGAACTTTCATAACTAGTTCGAAGTCAGAAAACAAGCATAAAGGGTCGAAAACTACCTCACAAGCCGTGAACAGTAATCCAATCTGAGTTGAACCAAGTTTTACGTGAATCGATCCAAACAACCACCAAGGATCGATCAAGGAGGCTGCTCTGAGCTCCCCAAGCTCAACTTAAAGCCCCGCCGACGTCGGAGATCGGAGAACCGATCGGGTCAGAAAACACTCAACTGCGCCACCTTGCAGCGCCGCCGTGGAGGAGAATCGGCGCTAGAGGACACTAGAGGGACGACCAGACGGAGGAGACGATCCTATCTGGAAAGTTTCGTCGCTGGAGACCGCCGCAGTTCGCCGGAAAAGTTGGGTCGGGTCGGCCGGATATTTTCGTTTCTGAAGGTGCAGCCGAGAGAGAAGAGAGCTTTCCGAAAAAGGAAAGTGAAATTATGAAATGATTTTTCAGAAATTCCCTATTTATACCAAAATGGAAACTTCTCCCAATGGTCATAACTTCTTCATACAAACTCCAATTGATGCGTTCCATATGTCCACGAACTCGTATCGATGTGCACTACAACTTTTGTGAATGAAGTTTTCAGAGAATCTCAACGTATCAAAAGTCAACCTTTGCGCCACCCCTAAAGTCATATTTTCCAAATGAAAATTAATCCGAAACACTTCCGCTCCGTCCACGAGCCACGAAACCGTCCAATAAACATAAAATTGGATTCTGGAAATTCCTCGGAAAATAATTACTAATTTCCGGGGCATCACATTCCACCCCCTTAAAGAAATTTCGTCCCGAAATTTACACGTACCACTCCAACAAGTACGCATAAATCAAGCTCAAATCCAATGGGAATGCAAATGGCAATTGAGGAATTGACTGCTAATCAAACAGGGTATAGATATATTTTTATTTCATTGCAAGTCTTCCTTAAAGAATGGAACATGGCATCCAAACCAGCACAGCATTTCATCGAAAAGATGTGAAATTCTAAGTTTATAACAGACTAAAATGAATTCTAATAGTATGTCTATCCTCCATGGGAGAGCAAATATGATATAATTAGATTGAAATGATTAAAGCAATTTTTCCAGTATCATGGTCACCTTATCTTCAATGAAACACAGCAGACAAGCCGTACATGGGAGAGGTGATTGAACTACTGGGACTGGATCATCACTTATTCAGCATCATTTGGTGTTCCCGTCAAGTATGATAGAGCCTGCTACGATAGAATTTACGCCAAGAGGAAAAAGTACGATTGGTTAATGCATTACTGGTTAAACTCTAGTGAAAAAAGAAATGTGAGGACAAGAAAAGATGGTGCTTTGAAAAGCTTACCCTGCTTTAGGGATAAATTTGTGGCAATTGGGAATTGATTAACCTTGTAATGTGAACAGACATTCTAGTTCAGTATGGCAGGCATTCCGTAGCTTCATCAGACTGAGTTAAGAAAGATGAAAAATGAGACATTATAAGAAATAAATTTGTAGGAAAAAAGAAAAGAAAATGAAAATAAGAAGAATTTGGTCAGAATTAAATTACACCGAAGATCTGGGATGTGAGAAATCTTGGGCCATTCTGGGCCAGTCTCCTTGGTGCATCTTTCTTTGAGCAGGGGACATCCTCTAATGTCGAGCTGCTTCAATTTGGTAAGGTTTTTCATAGCATTTATTGTAGGTAGATACTTGAGATTCTCACAATAATAGATCGACAGAGCCTCAAGAGATGTAAGATTTCCCAACCACTCAGGAAGAGCTTCTAGTCCGATCAAATTTTCTGGTTCCATTGCCATGTTCGGTGTCCACAACGAAATCAGCCTACGGCGTTTCCGTTGCTGATAATCAGAGGAGGACCGGAAGCGGTCCTCCTCCCACAACGGACCAATACCCAGTTCCTGAAGAGAGGTGCAGAATTGGAGCCCACTCGGTAGGTTTAATAATCTCTGATTAAAAGAAATATTCAAGCTCCGGAGAGATGTGATGCCCTGTGTGATTGGAATTGATGTTAGATTGTCACAACCCTTTATCTCCAATTCCTGAAGAGAGGTGCAGAAGCTGATCCCACTTCCTAGCCTTGATAATTCCTCACAATAGCAGATCTTCAAGCTCCGGAGAGATGGCATGCCCTGTGTGATTGGAATTGATGTTAGATTGTCACAACCCTTTATCTCCAATTCCTGAAGCGAGGTGCAGAAGCTAATCCCACTTCCTAGGCTTGATAATCCCTCGCACTCTTCAATCATCAATTTCCGGAGAGACGGCATGCCTTGTGTGGTTGGAATTGACATCAGATTAGGGCAACAACTTATCTCCAATTTCTGAAGAGAGGTGCAGTAATCGAGCCCAAACTCTAGGCTTGATAATCCCTCACAACCGTAGATCATCAATTGACGGAGAGATGCGATGCCCTGTGTGATCCGAATCGACTCTAGGCTGAGACAACCATCTATACTCAACTCCTCAAGAAGAGGGACCGTGTCAGATACATCAAGAGCAATACACGTCAGCTCATCACAACGATGTACGTCTAAATATGTGAGACTATTGTTATTGTTCAGCATCCCTTCTGGTAGACAAGTGAGACCCTTTACAGCAGTTATTTCGAGATCAGTGAGAGTGGTAAGTTGAGTGCTTATATTTTCTATTGGCATGCTGTTACCCATTTCATACATCACCAACCTCTTGAGACGTGGAAAACGACTCGGAGCATTTCTCAATTCAGGACAGTCACTGAGATGCAACTCATCGAGGCAAGGAAATACCGCAACTTCTCCTTCAGCTGATATCCTCGGTGCTTCCATCCATTCAATGAGCTCTTGGCACTTGCTGATGTACCATAAAACTCGGTTCCCAAACGTATCAGCTTATTCATCTCAATATCAAGACAGCTTAAATTAGGTAGCTGACCGAGTGTTGGGATTCCTTCACAATTGTTACAGCCATCTAATCGAATCTTCTTCAAATTTTGGAGACCCGTTATCCATGACGGAAGTCTAGCACCCTTGAAATGCACAATGTTCAAGCTTTGCAAATTAAGATGAGGTTTCAAGCCATCTAGTACATCCGTCCCATTGTCATTAGGTGGCTTATAGAATGTCCATATACATGTTAACTCGCTCAACTGACTCTTCTCCTCTAAGCAAGCATTCTTTGCTTCTTCTCCATCCCTTACATGTTCGAGCTGGCAAATAATTAAGTGGCCTCTCAAATGCATCAACCCACCCAGATCCTCAATTGCAGAACCTCTCTCCTTACCCACATTAAAGCAAGGTAATGTTCGGAGTTTAGTTAATAGCCCCAAAATCCCAACCTCAAATTCCATACTGTAACCACCATAAAGATGCCTCAAGTTGATCAAATTTTGAATCTCCTTTGGACACTTTTTGAGATACGGTAATCTCAATGTTTGGAGGTTATAGAGCTTGCCAATAGACTCTGGGAGTGCTTTGATTTTTGTATCGGAAAGATCTAGATACCTCAAGTGCTTCAGCTTGCCAAGTGAATTTGGCGACTCCTGGTTCTTTGTCTCACAGAAACTTAAGACGCGTAAAGCTCTTAACGTTGGTGAAATCATATTAAGGACCTGGACATTTGAAAAGAGTGAGCGCAGTCTTGAAAAATTTGTTTCTGGCATACTTTGTAGTTTTGAAGTATGAAGCCGTGCAACATGTCGAATCTCATGACCATCCATCTCATTATTGAAGTCTGGTGTCCAACTCTCACACACTACTAGAAATATGCCCTATGGCCACAGCCATGATTTCATGGCTATTGATGGTATTGGGGACAGATTACTGTGCCTATTGATCTTTAGCCACAGATTTCCTGTCCAAAACGATTTGTACTGACTCCATTTTCATATTTTCCCATTTTGGCACCACAAAAGCTATCCGTCGCAGCTTGGATACAAACCCCAGAACCAACACACGCGCTCTACAAAAGTCCATCTGACAATGAACAGTATGGCTTCATGTTATTTATACTATTATAATATTCCCTATTCTATTTCACGCGCTGGTCTCTTTTGGTACCACTGTCCATCAGTCCCCATAATGTATCTCAATAAAATATTGTTTCTTCTTTAATCCGTGGCCAACTTGTTACAAACTCCCAAAAAAAATTAATCGTAAAACAAAAAAAAAATAATTCTTTCCAATCTGGTTTTGATGAAATCTGGTTTTACTCATGGCCCCATAATAGATGTATAATGGTAATTAAATTGTCACATGGTAATTTTTTACCACATCCCCAATTCTATAATGTCAACCATCTAAAATTCTCAAATCAAACATATAATTGGCCGTCAAAATTAAATACAAATAAAATGCTCAATCATGTACAGTAATAGTAAGAAGTAAACTTCAAGTAAAAGTTCAACCCAACTGCACACCAATTTGAAAAACTAAGCAAATGAAAAAAAAAAAAAAAAACACATACATTTGGAGCAATAGAAACTAGAGCATAGCCCATTTCATTTATATCAACACCATGCTAAGAGTTCTGGCAGACTACACAAGTTCCAAATATCTAACACAAGTCCTAAAAAACTACCATCACAACTTCCATATATCAAAAACAAATTTCATTCTAATCCATATTGGATTTGGATAGAATAGAATTTATTTTTGCTTTTCAAAAGAGATCCAGCCTAACTAATGGGATCCAGAAGTTGGGTATCTAATATTGTCTTAATTACATATTTCCAAAAATCAGCCACTAACTTGATAACATGTTCAAAAGGGCATATTTTTGTATCCATTACCTCTCAAGTCATGCAGCTTTGACCAATATTGTGTCCCATTGGCACATTTGAAGTAGAAATTGCAAGGGGATTGTCTGGTTTCTTTAGAAAATTGATGAGTAGGCCAAGATCTAACGATTCCATAGAATTTATCCCCCCTGCAGCAAAGATTTGGGTCAAGGAATTAGCACCCATTTGTTCTTGCATCAAATCTAACTTCTTGTTCAGCTGCGCATAAGAAGCTTGCAGCGCCTCTTCTCTCTCGGCTGATTCTTTCAATTGTTGGGCCAAATTTGCTTCCCTTCTTACATTAGCTTCACGCTCTGCTTCATAAGCCTCACTCAAGGTTAATAGCTGATACTTTATCCCATTCTTTTGGGTAACAATTCCTGGAACATCCGCCCATTTTGCACCAATTCCGTATCCACGTACCCGATTACGCTTCTCAGGGCCCATCACCTTGTGAAATAGTTCATTCCGAACCTCATGAGTGACTTCTCGTCCTTCTATTCGTACGTTGTTCTCAAGCTCTTCAAATTCATCCTGCAATAAGTACATAACTGTTCCGTTGAAAACATAATGGCAGTGAAAGGCTACTGCTACTAGCTAAAACCACACACTTTTTATACAATGCATATGAATAAAATATGTCTTCAAATACATCATTAAAATTTCTACAAACAAAATACTTTGTAAAGAATGGATGTAATTAAGTTTATATTGGCATGTAATGCGAAAATTATGAAAACTGAATGCAAAACAGAAAATGCAAAGAAGGTACCCTTAGAGCACTTACAAATTTTTTCTGAGCTTCCTCATTATTGGGCTGAGGCTTAGATGGATCTTTTTGCCTTGAACCATATACGATGCCAAAGAAAGTCACCCTATCAAGTACCTCTCCAGGATGCTCACATTCCTACAAACAAATCTATTTTCATGATTTTTGTGGATAAGACTATACCAGCCAATTCATCCACTCTCAAACTTCAAGACAAATAAATTCAAACAAGATATATACATGAATTCATACATGTCAGCATATCTTACTACGTAATTGAAATAAATAATGGAAGCAAAGAAGAGTAATACACAATTTAGAGTTAAAAGCACATTCCTAAGTTGTAAGAGCACGAAGTCATTAATATGTACTGATTATAATTCAATCCAAAGGGTCAGATAATGAAAAAAAAAATTCCAGAAAGGCAAAGCAAATGACACTGCTCTCTCGTTATGAATAATTTAGTGATTAAGTGTGTACAAATTTTCACAAAAAGAAGACAACACATCACTTCCATCCACTACTTAATTAGCATAAGTAATTATACTTTTGCATTCATCAAGTTAGCACCTTGTAGCACTACTTAATTAACCATGACTAATTATACTTTTGCATTTATGAAGCCAGCTTCAGGCACTACTTAATTAACCATCAGTAACTATACATTTGCATTCATTAAGTCAGCAGGAATATATAACCGTTCTGTCAGTAATTAAATGTTGCTGGAAATGAATATAGTTTATAAAAGTATTACCCATTGATATCGCATATGAGCATAGGTTTTTGTTCCAGTTGTCTGATGCAACTTTAATTGCTGTCGATTTGTTACATTTGTCTCTGCAACCTCCTATATTTAGGTTAACTATCATTACATGCAACCACAAAGCTTATGTACCAAAACAATTTGAAAAAAAAAAAAATTATTAAAACATTAGAAACAATGCAACCTGATTTTTTGTTTCGTCCCATGTACTCACTAACGCACGCCATTGTCCCACGTGAACGTGTTTATTGCCACATATGAATCTCCTTTCCATTCCCATGAAAGGTTTGTACCATTTTTTCTTCATCTTGTACTTCAAAGATCTCCAACGCTCGTGTAATTTATCCACAACCACATCTTTGATGTCAGCTACCAAGTTTAGAGTTTCAGGATCTGACCAATCCAATGCATCCTAAGACAATGAACATATATATTCATTATTATAGAATATATAATGTAACTAAAACAGAAACTGTTTTAAAGTAAATACATACTTGAACAGTTTGCCATGCCTCATCTACTTTGCCTGCCTTGCAAATCTCAGCCCAATTTTCAGCATTGAGAGGAAAATTGGAGCATTCACTTGCAAGTTGTCCAATGAATCGACCAAATTCTACAACTTTTTTACTTGGGCCAACAGGCTGCCCAATGGCATTAAATTGGAGTTTCTCTCGTCCTTCTAATGCAAACTTAGGCTTATTCTTTCCTCGAGTCTTGCGAGTCTTTTGCTTACGCTTCTTACTTGGCCTACTATTTGCACCACTGTCATTGACATTTATTGCCGGTTCAATCGACACCTCATTGCCAACAGTTGGGATTGTTGATGATCTTACAGTATCATTTACGTTCACAGGAGGGGATGATTCTAGCCTTGTATTTCTTGCAGCAGGGATGTTTATCATGCTCATGAATTCTTCATCATCTGAGAGACCTCCAATTTGAGGAATCATTTTCTTCCAATATACAGCCAAATTCAGAACTTATTGTGAGGAAAATAAAAGTTATGAGTAATTATATAAATTGAGGCATTGATTCAACATATGAAATAGTTAACCTCATCAAATCACACAATATATACACTACCTAAGACTATGATTTATAAAAGATTGATATTTCTCTACAAATTCAGACATGCATTGAAGTGTATGATTGATGATATGAAGAATTCTTATTTAACAGAATGATTACCTTACTTCTGTAACGATTGGTTGAGGATGAGATGTACCCAATGAAGTTTGTTCAGAACCACATAGGTATCAATGAATTATGAGTTGCAAAATAGAGATCAGTTGGATTGATTTGGGGATTTTGGTGGATAATAGAGTTTTTGGTATAAGCTGGCATTTCAGATGGATGTGATTGTAGAGATGGAGTTAGAATCTTGCTAGTACGTGAGGATTGTGTTTTATGAAGATTATGGATCTGCCATGGATATTATGGCATTAAGATGAATGCAGAGAGATTGAGATTGAGATGAAGTAGGTGACGGCAAGAAATTCAGGACTAAGAGAGAGGTTAAAGCATTTTAGACCACTTATATCTTTCATTCTTTCTTATTATATTCTATTTAAGAAATTAGGGTGTTTAATTTTTCCTTTTGCCGCAACTTTTTACCTCTTCCCACTCATTTTTGCCACTTTAGTTTTGGACCCTTGTTTTCAATTTTCATTTTTGATTGTTAATACCATATAGCGACGGCCAGATATTTTATTATATGTTTAATGTTTCACTCTTGCAGCATTTGGCCATGGATGCTAAGACTTTTCTTACTCAAACTAAAATCATCAATGAGGATATATTAATTGATATTATTGTTGAAATTGAATACTACATCACCATACAGTTGTGTGTGTGTGTAAAGCCATTGATTCCGGTTTGTTTTTATCCACTGATGATGATCTCAACCTGTGCTTGCAGTGAGATTCCTTTTGTTTCTTCTCTGCTATGTTTATAAATTTCCTTCCAGTTATGATTCCACATCAATATTGGTCTAAGTTTTCATTATTCTGAATTTGACAATGATCTCAAAAGAAATTATTGACGTTATTTTGTGTGCACTATATAACACCAACACTTGCATCTAACACCAACACTGGCATGACATTTTTGTTCATTTCAAAAACTTTGTCAAGTTCACCAAAATGAAGAGAGGTTCATCTAGGAGTGCTAAGGTTTTATTTGATGAGGGTCCATCTCCAGAAAATCAACCACCTCACTCACCGGCATCTTCATCTAATACACCCCCTAACCCAAATGCTCAATTATCCAAAGATATACTACGTATCTATCTTACCTAATTTGTCGACGGCAGGGATGTACCGGAAACTAGGGTCACTCGACCGAACCCAAATAACGGCGGCTACCAATTCACAACGCCACCCCGTGTCAACAGAAGTCGGCGACACTCTGGTCCTCATATGTCACCTACAGCCCATTTACCAACAAATAGCCTCAATATATCCGGGGAATCAAACACGGATTATGAAAGCACGGCACATTTTTCAGGAAATCGAACACTTGAGAGTTGTGCAGATTCATTTATTGGGGTTCTTCCATCTTCAGTTGTAGAGATTGGTACATCTACTGCATCCCCACAAGCTAAACCTCTGAAGCCAAAGAAGGAAAAATATCCAGGCTATGAATCATTTTAAGTTTTTCATTTTTACCATAAAGTTTCTATCAATCTTGATCATAATTGTAGTAGTGATGGTTGTTTGTTTTTCAATTATCTACAAGTTTTTACGGTGTGTGTGTGTGTGTGTATATATATATAACTAAGGCATGTGTTATACATGCTAGCTAGTATTGTTCCACTTTGTAGTAATGACGGTTGTTTGTTTTTCAATTATGTTCAAGTGTTTAGGCTGTGTGTGTGTGTGTGTAACTAAGGGATGTGTTATACATGCTAGCTAGTATTGATCCACTTTGATTTGCATAACCCAATCAATCATCTGTGCTTGCTGTTCCAGTAATGAAGCTAAATACAAAATTAAGGACTTCAGTATTCACTGAGCCAATGGAATTGCACCAATATTAATTATCAACCAAAGTACTTCATAAGCAAATTACCAAAGTGCATAACCATATTAGAGAAAGGAAGAAAGTCTAAAAAGAAACTCATTTCCCATAGTCTGAGACTCAGCAAAATACATAAAGACTGTAACAAAAATATAGCAGGAAGTAGACAAGTCCATTAGCAATCATTCAAACACAATCCCATGCATATCGGCTCTTACTTGGACGTCTTCATCAACAACGAGTAAAGGTTCTAAATTTTGAGGAGCAGCTATGTCATCTTTCATAATATTGCCCATATCAAACAAATCTCGTGGTCTTGTTCTTACTGCAACATGCCAGTCGGGCTGAGTTGGATCCTTGACATAAAATAATTGATTTGCATTCAAGCCGAGGGTATATGTGTCTGGCCCTGGAAGCAAGTGCTTGAAGTTAACCAATGTAAAACCAAATTCATCAGTTTTTATGCCCCGATTTCTAACCCTTCCATCAACCCAGTCACAGTCGAATAACACCACTCTACGCCCACCGTGATATTCTAAATCAATTATGTCTTTCACCACTCCATAATAGTCATTAAGAGCTGCCCTCGGATTATGGTCTCTAGAGGTGGCATAGGTATCTGCCACTGCCCTCACAAAAACACCGTCATTTTGTGTGTTCCCTCCGACATCATTTGATTTCACATGGAAACGAAAACCATTCATAATGTATGACAACCAACGACCGATCCAATGGTTCGGACCCCTAGCCAATGCTTGCAAGTCTTCATGTATTTCAACCCCATCATCTTTCTGAGACTTAATCTACAAAAGTGTACCAGACCTTAGGTAGAGACTATAATGTAACGCAAAATAGAACATAGAAATACAAACTATATGTTTTAAAATAAATTGTTCAATAAGACTTCAAATAGTTACCATTTAGAATCATGCCAAAAAACTAAAGAAACAAAACGTTTTAATGTTAATTTCAGATTAGTAACATTGCTAAATGATGGCAAACAAAATAAAGGAAAGTGTATAAAGCATCCGCATTTTATTCTTACATGTGTACTAAACCATCCAGGAAACTCCATATGTGCTCGTGCTTGCGCAGCCTTCGTCGTTTCACGTGGAAGTGGATTATCCATTACTAGGTTCTCATGTTGGCTACAAACAAATTTTAGTTACTTCTGAGTCCAAAATGCTACATAATTATAATGAATACATTTCATAATGCTTTTTCTAAACTCATCAAATACCTGATGTAATCAGCAACCTCTGGACAACCAAAAAGAACAGCTCGATGTGCCCGTTCCCACTCTAAGTGCTCAAGAACAATAAGTTGTTTACTGCCAAGTGATCGTCCATGTCCACCAAATATAGACAGACCATGGTGAGTTCCACTGCCAGCTGCATCAGCATTACGACCTGGTCTATTTCTTTTGGTCACAACTTCATCACCAAAATACAATGAACAGAACCCAAGTGTTTCCTCAATAATATACGCTACAGCAATGCTGCCCTCGAGTCTATTTCTATTGCGCACATACTTTTTCAATGTATGCAAATACCTACAATACCAATTGCCATATATTTGTTAGTACATTATCAGAGTTTCAACAATACTGAAGTTAATGCAAACACCATTGGATTATGAGTAAATGAATTGAAACAAAGTATTTAGCAAACCTTTCAATTGGGTACATCCACCTATATTGGACAGGACCAGCAATCTTTGCTTCTTCAGCAAGGTGGATCGTGAGGTGTACCATGACATCAAAAAAAGCTGGAGGCATTAACCTTTCTAAATGGCACAATGTCATGGCAATTCGTCCACTCAAATCTTCAAAATGTTCTTTACTTCCAACTTTAGTACACAAATTTCTGAAGAATGAGCTAAGCTCTAACAAAACTAGTGTGGCTTCTTTTGGCAGGGAATGGCGAATTGCTAGGGGAAGTAAGTATTGCATAATGATATGGCGGTCATGACTTTTTAGCCCTATGAGTTTCCTTTGCTTTTCTAACACATCTTGCTAGATTAGAAGAAAACCCATCTGGAAGCAAAGCAATAGATAATATTTCACAAATCAATGACTTTTCAGCAGGCTTCAACGTGAAAGGCATAGGGTCATACATCAAACGACCTCCTACAAATTTTGGGTGGTACTTTGGCTTACAATTGAGTTCCTGCAAGTCTAATCGTGCATTTAGAGAATCCTTGTTTTTCTCATCCATACCCAATAAGGTTCCTAGAACACTTTCAGTGACATTTTTCTCAATGTGCATTACATCGAGATTGTGTCGCAAGAGGAGGTCCTTCCAATATGGAAGATCATAAAATATGCTTTTCTTCTTCCAAGGGCCACCATACTTTTTCTTCCCCTTCCCCCTTTGTCGTTTCAGTCCCTTCTTTATATGTCCCTTGCCATATTCAAACTTCAATCCACGTAAAGAAGCCAAACAGTCTATACCTGTCATAGGAATTGGTGGTTGTTCTAGCTCAATATTACCGTCAAAGGGTTTCTTAAACATGCAATACTTATGAGCCATTGGAAGCCACCGACGATGTCCCAAGTAGCATTCTTTTCGGCCATGTCTTAGCCTAGTGGACTTGGTACCAAATGCACATTGTGGACATGCAAATTTGCCTTTAGTGCTCCAACCAGATAGCATAGAATATGCTGGGAAGTCGTTGATGGTCCACAATACCACAGCACGCAAGTCAAAAGTTTCTTTTTTGAATGCATCATAAGTGGGTATCCCTTGGTTCCACAAAGTTTTCAACTCATCAACTAAAGGTTGAAGGAATACATCTATGTCTTTTCCAGGACCTTTTGGACCAGGTATCAGCAATGAAAGCATCAAGTAAGGTTGTTTCATACAAAGCCATGGAGGAAGGTTGTACACTGACATCACAACTGGCCACGTGCTATGGGACAAACTCATCATGCCAAAAGGATTAAATCCATCACTTGCCAACCCAAGACGAACATTACGTGGCTCTAATGCAAAATTTGGATACATTGTGTCAAGATGTTTCCAGGCAGGCGAGTCGGCAGGATGTCTAAGCACTTCATCATCATGCCTCTCTTCTGAATGCCACACCATATTCTGAGCTGTGTGGCATGACATGTAAAGCCGTTGAAGTCGAGGTCCTAATGGAAAATATCGTAATACCTTATTTGCAACTCTAGTACGTCCAGACCGACTCTTGGACTTGTAGCGATTGCTGCCACACACTTTGCACGTTTCGTCCTTAGCATGATCTTTCCAAAATAACATACAGTCCTTAGGGCATACATCTATCTTTTCATAAGGCAATGCCAAATCTGTTATGAGTTTCTTAGTTTGGTAGAAACTAGCAGGCAAATTTGCTTCAGGAAACCATACTTTTAACATGTTCAACAAACCTAAGAAAATATTAAAGATTAAACTCAAATGGCAGTAATATAAGTCTATAGCAGTAATTAACAGATCAGCAATATTGTACCATGACATCAAAATAGATAATCTTAGCCTCTAATAAACAAATGAGTATACGAAATATTATATACTCCAATAAACAAGTTCAATAGTACTCTGATTTATTCAAAGATATCCTTAATTAAACCTTTAATGCTAGCTGATTTATCTGCTTTTCTGGTTCTATACAGGTGAGGGCATTATCCATGTGACAGTTAATCTGACTTTACATCATAGTGCTTTTCTGGTTCTACACTTGATTCTTTTTATTTATAGAAAACAAAAATGTCATGTTCAGTTTTTGATCCTGTTGGTAGTAATGTTTTGTACAAAGATGTATCCTACATTATCAAAGTTCATTTGTTAAAGTAAATGTGGAGAACTACTCATGCATGTTCATTGGTAAAATAAACATGACAAGTTGATCCAGCTAGTATATAATTAAGCTACCTACAGCAAACATATATGACCACACTCCTAATAGTTAAATATGGTAAACATAATAGGGGGACATACTCGCATACCCATGAAAGTATGTAATAACATAACATAGGCATTTGAAGTCAAGTTACATAGTCAAGACATTGAAAAAAAAAAAAAAAGCAAAAAAATATATTAAAAAAAATAGCAAATGGATAATATGCTCAAAACTAAGTGAAAGAATTGAAACACTAACCTGTGAAAGACACATCAGTCCAACAATTTATAACCTTGAGTTGATACAGCTGCAATATGAAATCAAGTTTTGTCTTTCCACAACCTGGGTATAATTCTGTTTTACCCTCTTCAATCAAACGATAGAACTTCTCCGCATCAGGGGTCAAGTTATGAGGACGTGCATCTTCTTCTTGAACATTGTCACCAGGACTGAGACCATGTATACCAAAGGCATCATGGAGCATAGTAGTTATATCTGCAGCCCCTGTAGGCAGCTCTCCCATGTTACCCATTGGCAACACCTCGCCGTGCCACTTCCACCGTGATTGAAGATAATCCGGGCACATACCATCTACTTTAAGATGCTCTTCAACCTCTTTTGGTTCTTTCCACCCACAGTTGTAGCATTCAATGCAAGGACACTTGATTTTACCTTCAAAACTAGCAACTAATATGGAGTTGTCGATAAACGCTTGCAATCCAGCCATATATTGATCAGTTCTACGATCAAGAAATACCCATTCTTTATCCATGCTAACATAAGAGACCTGCATATACACATAACGTAGCACTAACCATCAACAACAACAACACATGGTAATCATATCACTGGAATTGTAGATTACAAAACAACAAAAGTTACATAATACCAACTATCTGATATAAAAGCTAAAAATGCAGCCAGGTCTCTATTTGAATTTCATAGATATGAACTTACAAAAGACACTGCTATTACGTTTCAATGAAGCAAGAACAACTTGACATAGTTGAGCTTATCTTTACTTTGATAAGCCTGCAATTTTATTTTTATTTTATTATTATTATTTTTTGTTGAGAAGAGTATGCCTCAAACATTATTTCAGAAGGAAAACAACCATAAAACTGAAGTAGATAGCACATACTCCAACCAACAACACAACTTAACAAATGATGACTCAGTTTCAGGACAGTCAAAAGGTGCATCCAATTACTAAAGATTTGGAGAGATATGATGGCAAATCATGTGGAAGTGGACTTTGGCATTCTAGGATGCAAGCTTATGAACACAACCAAGTAGCAGATTTCCATTACATTTGATATGTAAACTTCAAACATGACCCATAAAGCAAACACGGATTGAAAAGTAAACTAATTAGAGATCTTCAGGTAACTGTAATATTGTTCCAAGTAGGCATAACATAAGATATTCTCATGAAAATCTAGCTTAGCTAATGAGCTAAACCCGGCCGGTCAACCTCAATGAATCGTGAAAACTCGATGAACAACTCTTTGAATACTCTGATAAAGCTTGTTTCATTCTATAAAAACAAAATTTTGTTTCTATAGCAGAGGAAAGCAATGGGTATTCTCTAAATCATGAAACAAACTTGAAAACAAGTTAAAATTTGCATAGACTCAATGATTGATGGGGATATAAAGAAGCCATATAATGTCTAAAACCTCTTTACCATTAAACACCCAACTGCCCAGGAGCTTACCTTTCAATCAGATTGTGAAATTGCCGTGGGATGTCGTGTAAGATTTAGACTTTCTAATGGATTTCTGAATTCTTCTTCTTTCTGCAATGGAAGAGCTAGAGAGGAAGAAATGAGAAACATCGATCTATGACCACTGAAGAGCAAAGCTTAGATTTCTATCGTTGATTCCTTTACACTTCTATTATAAAAAATCATGATATGTCCGTCCCATTTGTAGGAATTTCGTTCCGGCGCGTGAAATTATTTTCTCCAAATCATCTCCCGCGACGGAGATTGAACTTGATCTGTGGCTAAATCAGCAAACTTTGTTCCAGCGCGTGAAATTGTCTACTCCAACTCATCTCCTGCGACGGAGATTTAACATGATCTGTGGCTAAATTATCATAATGCCCATGATATATTGATTTGGGCCTCAGTTGGGGACGGATGCTGTGATATTGGATTTATTTGCCACAAAATAAACCCATTTGTCCCTATTGACCGTATAGAGGCCACAGAAAGAAGGTCGTGCCCAATAGGGCTGTGCCCATAGGGCATATTTCTAGTAGTGACACTTGGATACTTCTATTGCAAGATCATTCAGAAGATCGTGCATCTTGCATTTGGTGATAATGGCATCCATACCTTTTGTAGCATCTTCAAGCAAGGAGTTCTTCAGTAGAGTATTAAAATACTCATCGCCTACATCCTCCATCTCCATCTTTTGCTTCCTTTGTTCAGTAGAAGGCTGGAGCAAACCTTGACCCATCCATAGTTGGATTAAGTAATCTCTTTCAATTAGGGAACCTCTCTTGAGCATTGAGCAATATGCAAAACATTGTTTCAACGGTGATTCCAAATTGTCAAAACTCAACATTAAAACTAACATGATCCAGCTAGTTTCTTTGTTTGATGATAACTGCCATATTTTACTTTCCAGAATTGACGACCATTCGCTTTGACTAATCTTAGAATGCATCAAGCTTCCCAAAACCTACAGTTATGAGTTTCAAATTTTAGCAAAACTTCATCTGTACATGTGAAATAGTTCATCTACACATTAAATAATTACTAAGGTGAAGATACTGTACCCTTGCCGCCAATGGAAGACCAGCACACTTTTTGGCAAGCTCCCTTCCGATTCCCTCCCGTTCTGAAGCTATTGGATCATTAGGGTCTGCAAACGCTCTATCCTTCAATATGGACCAACATTCATCATCAGTTAGAGTTTTCAGATCAGGCCGTCCAAGTGTTTCCATGATTGATGCAACCTCGCCGCTACGGGTGGTGACAATCACAGTGCTTCCTTTGGCAAAATCTAGTTGCAGCAGACAACCCTTCAAAAGATCCCATTTTTCTTTTTCTTCATTCCAAACATCATCAAGTACAAGGAAGACCCTTTTCTCTCTCAAATTTTCGCGGAGGCTTTCAATCAATGCATCCCGACTTGAAAGGTTGGCTCTCGTCGCGTCACATGATTGCACCATTTGATGTAAAATGTCATCGACATCAAAATTTATAGATACGTACACCCAGAATGTTGGATCAAAGTACTTTTTCATTTCACCTTCTTTCAGTTGCTTGGTAACTAATTGGGCCAAAGTTGTTTTACCTAAGCCTCCAAATCCCACAATGGCCATCACCGAAAGAACCTTTTCTTGATTGTTGGAGTCGGTCAGGGTTGCAATTATATTTGACAAAACCTCATCCCTTCCAACAATGATTGCATCTTTGTGGGTGACTACATTTTTCTCAAGGGATGAGAATGTTTTCCGATCCACCTTACCTCGACTGCTTGCTGCACCTTCATTTGATCTCATTGTCGTGGCGAGTCCGACACTGGCTGCATCCGTTTTGAGATTCTCCAAGGATGTGTTGATGTCGTGAATCTTGCGTGCCATTTGAAGACGAAATACAAGAGGATTGTTGCAGAAGAAGCCGAGTATCTTCTTATCCAGGCTTGTCTCCTCTATAACGATCCGATCTACTTCATATTGAACTTCATCCAAGATATCTTCTGCATCATGAGCTACGCCTATAATCCTCTGCATCCACCTGGCCCTTGCCCGCAGTTTCCGATCTTCGGGTTCGTGCGCAGCATCATGCATCATATCCCCAATCTGATCTGAGGATTCTTTGAGCTTATTTAGCTCGTTGCGGAAACAGCAGACGATTTGGAGTCCCAATTGATCATTAGCAAGTGAAGCCACCTTACTCACCGCTCCTCCGGCAACAGAAGTAAGGAGAGAGAGCACAACCATCTTTTCGGGGTCTTCAGAATCACTCTCAAACTCAAGGGTGAATAGTCACGCAAGCTCCACGAGTCAATCACAGATGGAGGGGGAGAGTGTTTTAGGTAGTCTGTCGTTGTCGTAGGAGCTGGGTATGGGTTGGCATGGGACCCTTTGAAAATTAAACGACAAGAGCTAGCTGAGATTCCTTCGAGCATGATTGAAACTCTGTTGGACGAGAAGAAATTTCGGTGAATAAGCCAAGCTCGGAAATGCTAGATACACACGCAGTGCGTCTGAGTGAAACACCACGCCACCACGTGTCCATTGACAGCAAAAACGAAGTACTTTATAATATTATTATTTTTTGGTCACTTTTGCCCTTTGCTACTCTGATCTCTTTCTTCCTCCTCTCTAGGCTTCTGCAAAAGCAATCTGTTTCTTCACTATCCTCCCGAGTCCAGACCCACCAAAAGCATCTCTTGGCCAAATTTGAATGAATACACATCTTCACGAATCTCTTATCCAAAAACCAAACTTTATGAAGCTAACAATCAAACATGACATTACAGATTGAAAACTACGAACTGGGTCAGATCCGATATTGAATAACTGGGTTCAAACGTGAAAATACAAGGACAAAATATGATTTTCTGGAAAACGAGGATTGCAGTGCACTGATCAATCCTTACTGGGCAGCAGAAACCAAAATAACAAACTACACACCAAATTTTGGTTACGCAGTGAAAACCTCAAGTATGAGATTAAAAACACTGCGGGGCTCTTACTCTTGAGAACCCAAAATAAAGATCATCATATTGAAAAGGATATGTTCTTTTACAAACTTTGAATAGCACTAGCTCGGCTATAAGATTCACACAAAATCTAATACAAAGTTTGTCTTCCTTCTAGAACTCCTTCACTTGAACTATCTTCAAATCTTGTTCTTCTTTCTTCACAGTCTCCCTACTGATCTCAAGAGAGTATTATACATATGAAACTATGATCACAAACACTTATACATGGACCAAGTGTTTTGGCTCTTTGTGAAGACACAAACTCAAACAAACATGCAAGACTCTATCACCAATTCTTGCGTTTCTGAATCCGATTTTTGCCGTGCATATTTTCTGAATATATATCAAGCACCAACGGCAAAAACTCTATCCCAAGATTCTGACCTAATTCCTCTTTAATTGAGAAAGAGACTTTCCATATAAGAAATACAATAAATCTTAAAGGAAATCAATTACACAATTTCATAAACAAAAAAATATCTTTAAATAAAGAAAGTTAAACCTCAAAGATATTTTCTCGTTTTGTATGGAATGCCAACACACCAAGTTAATCAAAACTTGTACCTACAAAACGACAAGGAGAGATGAGTAGCAGGTGGTGAAGAGCTTGATGAATTGGGCGACAACGAAAGCTATTAGAGCAGAGAGAAGAGGATAGTTGGTGAAGCTTCAAGACGACGAAAATGACTTAGCTGTCGTCACTTCACCTATCTCCTTCTTCTCGTTGGTTCAATTCAAAGCTGCTGAATTTCTGAGGTAAAATTCCAATCCAATGGAAACCCAGAATCTGAAATCTCAATTGGACTATAAACTGGAATACAAATCGACTATTCAAATTTCACAAAATTGATATGAGGCTTATGATAACCCTTGCATTTCTTCATGCTTTCCATTTCTAGCTTCAATTCTATGTCTATCTCATTTACCCAAAAAACATGAGACCGATGAGAGAGAAGAGAAGAAAACAAAACTATTTTTACAAAGAGCGGGAAGGGGAAGAAGAAAGAGAATAGAACAGGGGCAAAAATGACAAAAAAGAAGAAGAAAAACTTGCATTGAATAAAATGCCTCGTCTCTGCTGTCATTCTTATTTCTTATTTCTAACACCAAAATACAATACCACAATTTCCATACAATTGCTCATCTCTCTCATAATTTTCCACATCTTCATTTTACTCTCAAATTTTTCTACCTCCTCTCATTGCTAAAAAACCAAAATCATGTAAAATTCCACAAATATCTCAGACAGATATAAATCGCTTACAAAAACATACTGACACGGTCAAAACAGCAGTATAGTTAAAAAAATTACAAAATTAAAAAAAATTGAAGTAAGTATATTTGAAAACCAGAGTCTAAGAACTTTGAGACTCAACCACTAGAAATGAAAACAAATAAAGAGCTTACTATTCATCCAAATAGTACAATTTAGGGTGTGCTGAATTATTGCCCTCCATTATTGGCATCCATTGGAGATGGATTGCCCAAGTAAAAAAGTTTCAAAATTGATGTGAAAAGATGCAAGTAGCCTTGTACGAAATTATTTCAATATTTCATGTAAGGTAATTTTGGTGATTGCGTTACCTAAATTTAGAGGTTATGTGTGCTTGATGGTTAAATAATTTAGGTTTAGGTAATTGGAGTGTCTTATATTGCTCTGGAGTGTTGAAATTTTGGAGTCGGAAACCGTTAGATTAGCTCATTGTGTGGAAGACACAGTAAGTGACTAATCTAACAACTTTCAAATACTCCAAAGCACTATAGAATTTTTGTAAGTAATCAAACTAATAGCATATATAAGAGGGAGAAGATTACCAGCGAGCAGAAGTAGGGAAAAGATGGTGGAACGCTTTGATCGAGGTGTTATATACCCGGTGCGGTCAAACAGTGACCCCATTACATGTATGTTCCAGATTATGCATCTCCTTTCAATCGGTCCAAGCAAGCCAAATCAGTCAGTTGCACTAATACTGTAGCTAGAACTTCCACTATATTTCTTTAGCAAAGATGAAGATGTCTCAAGTTGATTAATCTTTGCACTCCAAAGCTGAAGATGTCTCAAGTTGATTAATCTTTGCACTTCCATTGGGAACTTCTTTGGATTTTATTACTGGATGTACATTCTCAATATCGGCAGGTTATAGAGCTTGCCAAACAACTTGGGGAGAGCTGTGATTTTTTCTTGAAAATTCGATCTATCACTTGCCAATAGATATCAACAACTCCTCACTCCTCAGTATCAGCCCCATTTAACTGTAAGCCACGCAAAGCTCTAAACCTTGGAAAATGCTATCTTCTGGGACATTTGACAATAGCGAGCAAAAAATCTTCCAACACTAGTTTCTCGCATGATTTCAAGTGTTGAAAGTAGGAATCCCTGAAACATGTTGAAGCTCAGGTGTGTATGTACAGCCTCAAGCTCTCACGTTTACACTCCTACAGAAAGGAGTTTTCTAATACACTATCAAGATAACCACTACATGTATCGTCCATCTCTTGATTATTTTTGTCAAGCAACCCTTTTGCCAAAGCATAAGTATTGCTTGATCTGTTTCAGAGAAACAGACTAACCACCTTTTCTTACAATGTTTCATTGTTGACACTCTTTGGGCAAGATATTTTCAGGCAGCTATGTTGAACTGGGTCAATCCAGCAAACTGTGTGGCGTTATTGAGAGAAAGATACAAATTTTTGGCAAGAGAAACAAGAGATTGGTGTCCGAAATAGGTGCTACGATGGCTACCATTCGAGTTAATTGGACAAAAAGAAACAGAAGATATTCGAAAGATGAGAGGGGGGAGGAGTTATTTGCAGGATAGGGTGAAATTCCCAGCTCCTTTGTGGCTTAAGTTTCTTAACTTTCCTGAGTTCATAAATTATTCATCTTTGCTATTTTCTCCAATTCGAGTGCAACTAGTCCTTCAGTTTCTTAATTTCCTGAATTATGGTTTATTTCTTGTGTCTGTCGTCTTAGTTTTGGCTAGCTGATAGGAGCAAAAAGTGTGACGATATTATTGAATATGTGCCCCAATTTAGCCTTTTTCTCCCTTAGTTTAGTGTTTTGAGTCATTAAGTCATTTTGAGAGTCTTGTTGAGTGTTTGGAGTGAAATAGGCGAAAAAAGTAAAATTCATGAAAAATCCTAGCTGGATCATGATTCCTCACTGTCGACTGTTTTTGAGGTCTTTACATTTTAATTCCCTTTATTTTCTCTAGAAAATTCTGATATTCTCCTGCTTGTTGTAGGAAACCTTGCCTGGTGGAACTCTTGGAAACAGCAATGATTGAGTCATAAAATAAAGCATTTAAGACATTTGACCAAGCAATGAAGAAGGGAAATAAAGGAGAAAGATGTTTCAACTGGAAAATAAATAAGAGAAAGACGTTTCAGCTTGTTAAAAGACCCCATTATGAGAGGAATTAAGGCCATAAAGGAGACGTTTCAGTTAGGAAATTAAAGGAATTATGATGCAATCCCATCCATCCAATGATGAAGGGTATGATCGACAAAAGCCAACCAATGCTCCCCTATAAATTGGCAACGTCCAGAATAGAATTTGCATCACTTCCTGGCCAAAAACCATTCCAAGACTGCCCAATTCACTCCTCAAACCTCCATCTCCTACAAGACCGTGACCACCATCCATCCATCAATCTACGAAGCTCTTAGGCGCTGAGTCATGGACGCTCCACCACCATAGCAGAGACGAGTTCATCACCTTGTTGCTGAGCCGCTGAGGAAAGCTTCAAAGTGTAACTATGACTCTACTTACAATTTTTATTTCGGTTTTGTGTGTTTGGATTTGCGAGTTGTGTAATTGGAGACATGAAATTTTCAGAATATTTTTATTAATATTTTTGAGATTTTTAGTTTATTATTGAGTTAATTTCGAGAATTCTTTTATGATGCATGTTACAATCTTGTGCCCTTTTATGTGTTTAGGTAATTTTCAGAGTTAGGTTCATAAGTTTGCATGCTAGAATAACGGTGAGAGTTCTAATGTGTTTGCTTAATTTGCCAAGAGTAATTGTTATTTGTTAAGACGCTGAGTTAAACAAGTAGTAATTAGTTCTAACGAGTGGTAAAAATCATGCTTTAATGATTAAACGATTCTGGAAATTACGTGTTAAATTCTATGTGTAATGGTTAATTTGCACGTGTGAGTTCATTTGAGGGTTAGATAATACTACTAGTTAAGAGAATTACGCTGAGTGTTTTCGAAAATTAGTAGTATTAGGCTTGGTAAGAAATTTTCCGATCCAAGCCTACATTAGAATGAATCAGATAAATGGATTGATCCGCTGAGGCTTTTCATTTGGGCTCTTATCTAGGCATTTAAGATGGGCACATTTTTGTAGCATGTTGAAATGAATTTTCTGTTTTTACACTTAGTAATTTCCGAGTGGTATTGGTCTAAGTTAGGGAAATCGATCATTATATATAGTTTTATTTGTTTCGTTTTTATTTTAAGTAGATTGGGATCCAAATTTGAAAACCCCAATTTTATTCTTTATTATTTTACACTTAGTAATTTCCGAGTGGTATTGATTTGTTAATTGACCTTTTAGTGTAGGTGTACTCTACAATCCTCGGATTGAACAATCCATGCTTATCCTATACTGACAACTACATTTTGCAGGGTTAAATTGTGAGACTATTTCAGCTGCATCACTAGCTAATTTTGTTGGGCTGGCTCTCTATCCACTACTCTATACTCTCTTTCAATTATATTATGTTTCCTATCAAGGGGTGGGGGGCAATTTAAATGATACATATCCTATATCCTAAAAGAGTCACTGTACCATTTTTGGAACTCAACTTAAGGGATGAAGAACTAGCAAAGAAGTATGTAGAATCAAGCAGTATACAATCAAAACAAAGAAAACCCACTTCTTCGAAGCGGTGCGATTAGGAGATGACCAAGGATTGGCACTGCTAATCTCACTTGTCCTACAATTCGCCAAAGAAACAATCTCCTAATCAAATCAAACACTAAAACAATAGTGATCAAGTAACTGAAATAATGTATAGATCACTTCCACTAATTTTCTGCCAAATTGATGATCGTTAAGATATTGAACTAGATTAAATCAATAAACGAACCGAATCAGTCCAACCTGAACCGTTCTTGTTCATAATTGTAAATCGCAGATTTGAATGTCTTAATGATTATCAATTTGGCTGAAAATTTACAGAGATGATCTACTCACATATACCTAAAAACTGAACAGTTGAGATGTGGATATGCGATCGAAAAGTGAGTCTATTCAAGGAAATCCTTAGATTTTAAAATCTAAAGAGGTCCTTAGCATATATATATATATATATATATATATATATATATATATATATATATATATACGGGCGGGTTCTAGAGAGGACGTCCGCACTTTCGTTAAAGTGCGGACGACGCTGCTGCAGCAGCTTTCAGGAGGCGACGGGGCGGCGGGGCTTGCTAGACGGAGGCCAGAGGTCGGACGGATCGGTCTGTGGTCGGTGGAGTCGCCGTCGGACGTGGTTGCCGCGCTGCCCAGAAACCTGCAGTTGCAGGTGAGGTCGTTGCCCAGAAACCTACAACCTCGACCTCCTCCGACCTCGATCGCTGCCCAGAAGCATGCTGGGATACCTCTGGCCTCCGTCCGGCAAGTCGCGCCGCCCTGTCGCTGCCTGAAAGCTGCTGCAGCAGGGTCGTCCGCACTTTAACGAAAGTGCGGACGTCCTCTCTAGAAACCGCCCGTATATATATATATATATATATATATATATATATATATATATATGATTTTTCTTAGGTTAAGGAACAGATTTCTAGTTTTGGGTCACTTTTCGATGACATATTCACATCTTAACCGTTCAGTTTTTAGGTTCTAATGTATAGATCATCTCTACAAAATTTCAGCCAAATGGATGATCGTTAAAGCATCCAAAACTGCAATTTACATGAATGAACCGAATCTGTCGAACCGAAGCGTACATTGTTGTAAATTACACTTTTGAATGCCTTAACAATCATCAATTTGGCTGAAATTTTGCAAAGATGATCTATACATTAGGACCTAAAAACTGGACGGTTAAGATGTGAATATGTGATCGAAAAGTAGCCAAAAACTGAAAATATGTACCTAAGCTTAGATAAGGATCTCCTTAGCCAAGAAGGACTGTATATATATATATATATATATATATATATATATATATATTATATAGAGGCATTCTGAAGAGGATGTCCGCAACCCAGAAAAAGTGTGGACGTCCCTTTTTCGGCCTCGATCAGGAGGCGATGGAGGTGCTGCGGTTGTCGAAGGAACCCTTTGGATGTCCCGGACGACGTCACCATCAAGGCGAAGGCTCAGCTGATCGAAATCGAAGGTGTGTGCGGCGAGCTCGCCTGAAACCATGGAAGCCCAGCGAGGTCGACTTCGAACTCTTCATCGACGACTCCAACGGCAAGCAGAGGCTTGACATCGAGGTCTGATTCGGGTCCGACAACTGCGGTGCCTCCATCGCCGCCTGATCTAGGCCAAAGGAGGGACGTTCGCACTTTTTCTGGGTTGCGGACTCCTGCTTCTGATCGGGCCTGTGTGTGTGTGTGTGTATGTGTATAGTTTTATCATTTTTTTATTCCTCATTTCCACCTTCTGTAATTTTCATTTTTAAAATCAGTATGGTTGAGTTTTAGAAAATTTCTTTCAAAAAACTACAAATAATTGTCGACAGTGGTCATAGTTTGCATTTGCATGCGCACTATCTTCTACTCTTCTAGTCAAGTACCTTTGTTTTAGCACAATACGAGACATGGAATTGAATAAAATATAGGAAGACTCGGTGTCCTAAGTTGCCTAGCTAGATAAGGCACAAGTATTACTTCATCCTTGAGAAAGAGACTAAGGCCATCTCCAACCCAAAGGGCTAAAAATAACCCTGGGGCTA